>NW_027530575.1:5134573-5422767 GCF_008692635.1 Crocuta crocuta | reverse complement strand
GGATTTGGATGAGAATTTAAAAAAAAAAAAAAAAAAAAAGGATGAGATAATTATTACCTCAGGGATAATTTGAGTAGACAAAGCAAAATTACCTTACTTGGAGGCAGGCCAGGAGAGCAGAGTTCTTACCCTTGTTTTTTATTTTCATTTTAATAAGGGCTATAGAGTTTCTCATGAATGCCAGTGGTTACAAGATTGATTAAAAGCTCATTTTAATTCAGACTTCTTTCTTAAGACACCTTTTTTTTTAAAGTTTACTTCAAGTTTTTTTTTTTTTTTTTTGCTCTGTTCCTTGTATTTCTATACATCTCAGTAAGCAAGGTCTTTATTTGCCTAGGTCAGCTCTGGGCCTCTCATTCATGAAAAGTACAGGCCAGTTTGTGTTCAAATAGGCTCGTAGGTACTGCTTCAAGTAGCTGCCTTTGGTCTGTTTTGGCCTTACTGTGACCACATGAGCCAGCGTTCCTCAAGTTTTTACCTTGGTCTTCAGCTGCCAGTATGTTAAAAGAATAGTGACTTTTGGTAGGGAGCTGGGGCAAAACAGGAACAATTTTGGTGGCCTGCTTTTTCTATCTCCTTGTGGTTTGCCTGACCAGCAAGATTCTGGGCACAGCTTCAACATCACATTCCTCCATCGTGCATGGACATTAACTGAGAGAAGGAAGAGGCGAGCAAAGGGAGGAATTGAAGAAACAGAGGTCAAAGCTCAACCATGGGATTTGCAGAATGCTAACAAATACTCAGAATCTACTGAGCTTCCAAAACTGATGCTGCTTCTCTGATTCTCAGATAAAAAAATATGTGTGCATTATTTCTATGATCTCAAATGAGTATGATCCCTGTATTGTGATAATCACAACTTTTGAAGGGGGGAAAAACGAAACAGTTTTAATTGTGCCTCCAAAAATCCTGGGTCATTGAAGTGCTAAGACGGCTACAGGCTTTAGAAAGGGAGAGAATGGGTCAAAGGCAGGCTAGCAGGAGATGTAGTGAGGTAAGAGACACGTAAAAAAGTGTGCGGAATTATTTGCTGAATTCTTCAAGTTCTGACTTCATTCTTGGGACTACTTTCTGTTATATAGGTAGCGATTCCAGAAATGATGTCCCATTATAGTATTTTTAGAGGTGCTCTTGGGTACAATAGCTCTAGATAGTGGAGATTAGGTGGATATTCAGGGTCTTTCAGGCTGGTTTACTTCACTGGCTTGTTATATGAGAACCTTGCATCATCCATTTTGCCTCTAATCACGTTTTCCATTTCTGGTGTGTGCTTCGCTCATAACCCCAGTTTTATATCATAACACTTGCTGTATCAGCACCCGTTCTCTTTCCAGTGCTCAGTTTTAAACAGCCTCATTATGAAAAATATAGTACTTAAAAACATGGCACAAGTGTGTATTACTTCAGCACAAGATAAAGAGATTATTGAGAAATGCACTGCCTGCTGAACTAACTTTATCCTAAGGGGCATTTCACTATTTTAATTGATTTTTTTTCCTGTCCATTTTTTTTAAAGAGTCCTTGGAGAAAGTAAATGGGGGATTACTTCATGAAACAAAAGAACACTTAACTTATTTGTTATGACTACCCGTGTCTCCATACTTGCATAAACTTACACATTTGTTCATCATTTCAAAATAGCTTGTGATGATGAATAAAATGGGGAAGACCAGTTAGTTCTAACTGTAGTTAGGATCTACTCAATTTTAACATTTCATGTGTGAGGTGCCAGGGTGGCTCAGTTGGCTGAGCATCCAGACTCTTGATTTCGGCTTAGGTCATGATCTCATGGTCATGAGATGCAGCCTCGAACCAGGCTCTGTGCTGACAGCAGAGCCTGCTTAGGATTCTCTCTCCCTTTCTCCCTCTGCCCCTTCCCTGCCTTCTCTTTCTTTCTCAAAATAAATAAACTTTTAAAAAATATTATGTATTAGTTGGGGAAATTAACATAAGTTCTACTTAGCAGTGGTAATTCTTGGACAAGACAAGGGATCATAATTTGCTGTATCAGCTATAATTACTATTAAAATATTTCCATATTTTAGCTTCTGAAAAACTTAATTTGGCCAAAATTATAAGATGCTATCAGAGGTTTTCAGATGGAATCTCCCACTGCTCTAAGTTAAAAAAGTTTAGATGACTACATAGTCTTGTAAAGCTCAAAGGCTCAAAGGCTTATAAAACCCTCAAGTCCTATTGCTAAATCCCTGGGCTGTTGTAGGCTCTGGGTTGTGATGTTTGTAAAAGTTCAGATACAGTTAAATTCAAACACCATCAGTCCTTTGGAAATTTGGCTAATGTAAAAAAAAAAAAATCATAGTGTTACACGATACTTTTGTGTCATAGCTGTAGTTTATCAACAGTGCTATTTTCCCCCGTCACGCTTATACTGCAAGTGATGGTATGTGCAAATTAGGTTTGTGGACACTTTCAAATAAAATCAGTTTACATTTATTTTCTCCTATTTAGAAAGTAGGCCTTGGATTTTTGTCCTCCAAACACAGAGAAGCTATATGGGGTTCATTTTTCTCAAAAACAAAAAAAGAATTCACATTATTTTCCTTAATTGTCTTTTCTGAAAAAGAAGAAAGAAAAAGAAAAATGAAGAAACATTTATTCTCTTTTTGTAATCAATATATTTAAGTATAAAAACAAAGTAATCCCATGTTTGCTTTCCCTCTTTCCTATTTAACTGAATCAAATACCATGAAAACGAGAGTGAACAAAATGAGAGAAGAAACTGATTCAATTAAACCTGCCAGGCTGGATGCCATGCCTTCTCGAACATTTTTTATATTTCTGTTAGTGGTGGGAAGTGTCTTATTTTGAGAAACTAAACTTACCAAGGTTATCGTTTGAAGAAGCCCCTCTTCTATCATACCATTCAAACATTTAGCGAATTCTAAATCTAGCTGGCATCTACTTGAGTGTTAAAACTCATTGGCCATTTGGCCAAACTGAGCATAGGTTTTACTCATCTACAGCGGTTATTTGACGAGAGTGGAGCTTGGAACTGATTTTTATCACACGTTGAGATTAAAACATTTTCTCAATTTAACTTTTGTCCCTACTTCCCACATTAAGGAAAAATAGCAAAGCTTACTTATTTTTTCTGTTTATGTAATCCCCGGGCACTTCAGCTAATGCTTACTTTTCACAATATCTAACATGTTGGAGTCAAAGTGGTTTACTACTGGGGAGAGCAATACTCTCATTTAAACAATGAATTGTTGCCTTATTGTTTGTCTTCAATAGCGATGTTGTACATTTAGAAGAAATAAATATTCCCTTTGTCAATAAGAGATCCACTTCATTTATTCCTATTTAGTTGTCTTCTTTTTGTCAGGATTTAGACTAATGAGAAAACCTCAGAAAGATTCTTTACTGTCTAAACACTGAGCACGCAAATGCTTCTCAATAGAAATAACACAAGAAATGCGCTCAAAGACAATACGTAGCTTGAGAAATTCTTGTGTGCTGACAGCTCTCCAGCAGTGTTGTCACAGCAGGAAGACATCAGTTGAAGAAACAGATAGTGACCTCAAAAAAAGTCTGGTCAGCAGTGTGGACAGGGTTTCACAAGATTATAAATCACCCCAGGGTCGCTCTGTTCCCACCATAAAGAGAGCATGGTCGTTTTATTGTAATCTAATAAGAGATGGGAGCAAAGGACAGCTCCAGTGTGTGTTTGCAAAAAAAAATTCTTGATTACAGTTTCAAAACTATACAGTTTCCCTACTATTGAAGTGCAGATTATAGGGGTTAAGGCCATGTTAGGATTGGATTACCTTTTATAGCTGTATGTTATCCTCTGGTTCATGAATCAGAAAGTACTTAAATTAAACTGAACATTTGGGAGTAATCGTAGTATGTAGCATGGTGGTAGAAAATTAATCATGATTTGGTGATAGATTATTAAGCCTTTCATTTGAAGAGGGTCTTTCAAAGAATCAGAAAAGTAACTCTGGTGGATATATATATTAATATGGAAAAAAAAAAACCCTGTATATAACAAGTTGTATTAGAATTGGTTTCAGGGGGGAGTGGTTTAGTGAAAGAAAACATGCATTTATATTAAAATGTTATAAGAGATACAAACATCAATCCTGGAATAAATTACTAGAAGATTTTCTAGTTCTTGCATTATTTTTTTTTTACAATATTAACTTGTATTTGTCAGTTGCTATGTTTTTTTTTTTTTACATATTGCTATTTAACTCAACTAAGTAGGTACCAAACATTTAAATAACCTATTTTGACACAAACAAAGACAGCAATTCCATCTTTAAAATATTTAGAATGCAGAAAACTGCTCTAATTCCATTAAGGGTTACTGAGGAAATGGTGGTGAAAATTTTGAAGTAAAACTCTGGCTTTGATGAAAATAATACATGCCTCTTCATTTGCCTTAGCAGGACTTCACGTAGTGGTGAAAAGGTCTTAACTTTATTCAGTCATTTTATCATTTGTACTTAAGCTGCTTCTTCTGCACTGTTTGATCTATATACATTTCTGGGACCATAATCAGGCGTCCTACCATTTAAATGGATTTTATTCCCTAACTTATCGCCTTTGCTTTGTCAGTTTGTTCCTCTGGAACCATGCTGACATCTAGAGATAAGTCCTATCAGTCTTAGGCTATTGACTGAATTTTGATTGTGAAGAAGCCATCACTTAGGGTAGAGAAAAACAGAGTGAGGTGTTATTGCTAAGGATATATTTTATGTTACGGTTCCAAAACCCAAAGGTAAATAAGATGGAGTTTGCAGCTCTTCATTTTTTATTAGGCATATGATAGACTTTGCAGGCTGTTGCCGTGGTCTGTTTCTTTTTCCCTTTAGGAGTCACAGATCCTGTGGTTTTGCTCTCATTTACTTTCTTGAGCAAAGATGAATGTGAAAGGGAATACTGACTCTCGAAGGATATTAGACTGGTCCGTTGAACATAGTGGGTCTTTAATTCATCTCAGTTTATTTTCCAGTTGTCAATTTCCCTTTGTTTCTTCCTCATTTATATATGCTTAAGTAGGGGAGTAGGCAGATTTCAGCTTTGTCTCTTTGCCTTAGTTTTCCAGTGCTGCTAAAAATGCTACTACATGAACTGGAAACAGGAAATGATCAATATCCAGACAGGTTCCATTCCTTTTTAATACAGAAAACACTACGTTTGTGACTTTCCCAGTCTCTGTTGGCCTAAGTAACAAAAGTTCTGAACGTCATTGCAAATTCAAGCTGAAAATGACCAGGACAATAGTAACCGACTTCTTATTCTAACTTATTCTAAATTTACTCTGTCTCCCACTGACTGCCTTAGGAATTTTGAAACATAGAAATATAGGATAACTAATTAAGATATAACATATCTTAATGTCTCAGACCTCTTCTGAATCTGTGAACACTGTAAATGAGTTTCTTATTGTTTCTTTTCTGCATTTATATATTGAAGATATAAATAAATGTATCCACTTAAAACCTATGGTGATTTTGGGTGAGCAAGCTATTTTGATTCCCTGTAAGTAGAAGTCATAGCTGTCATTGACAGCAAAGATCCTCCATTATTTCCACCCCCTCCCTGGATAAAGCTTACAATTTAATTCTCTACAACTGCCATCTAACACTGAAATTTCTCACACAACTAAGACTTGCATATAGCCATCTGTTTTACATATGTATTTTTTCTTGGTAATCTTTATTACTAGACGCTCTCAAATAGAAAGTACATAAGTGCAAATGCCAACATGTATTTCTGTTAGTGGCACTGAATAGACTGGTTAAGGTAGGAAAACAAATGTACTTACTTTGATTTATCACTTGTGACATTAGCATGTACCGTACTGCTCTCCGGGAAACAAAATGGTTGCACCTGAGGACAGTGATATAAACACTACTTTGATTATTTGAAACAAACCATTAGGCTTTGATGAAAGAACTATTACCATGGTGGATCCTGTACAGGGAGAGAGTGCTTGGATATAATGGATGAGCAGTCTGCAATTACTTGTGTAGAATTTAAAGAAGTCAAAGCTTAGTTTTTTAGAGGAAATAGATATGGCAAGTGAATTGAATTTTATATGAATTTATGTGGTGGAGTTTTTACAGCTAGTACGTACTTAGTTGCAGCAGCTCTCTCAACTATAAATCAGATTATTTGAAATTAGATAAACTTATTCGGATGTCAAATTAATTGTTTTTATGTCAAAAGTTATTCTATTACGTCTTACAAATTCATAAATGGAATTCCATTAATTTGCACGTAAAGATTGAACGATATTTTCTTTTACTTATACTTTTTTTTAAAAAGTGTATTTATTTTTTTTGAGGTGGGAGGGCAGAGAGAGAGAGAGAGAGAGAGAAAGAGAGAGAGAGAGAGAGAGAGAATGTAAAGCAGATTCCAGATTCAGTGTCAGAGTGGAGTCAGACTAAGGCTCGAACTCACAAACCATGAGATCACGACCTGATCTGAATCCAAGAGCCAGTAGCTTAACCGACTGAGCCACGCAGGTAAACCTCCTTTGCTTATACTTTTAAAGGCCCACACATACATACATAAACACAAAACCAAGGCTACTTGTGAATTAAAATACCTACTTGGCCTATATGATGTATAGATGGAAACTTTATTGATTAAAACATGTATGCAAAATATAACCTCAACCATTCAACCAGTAAAATTCCCCCGCATAAAAGAATTTTATATAAAAGGCATAAGTGAAGTTGAGCTATTTAAGCTCCTGAGGAGATTAACTCTTTTAACTTTGTTACGTTAGTATGTTAGTATAGATTGAATGTCAGATTAGATCATTGTGTTCAGTATTGTACACAAAAAGCTTGTCTTCAGGCAACTGGACTTAAGTTTATATGGGAAGGGGATATGGAGGACAGGAGTGACACTGAGATGATGGATACAAGCATCTCAGCCATGGCTTTAGAGAGTGGACAGTAAGGGACCCCAGAGGTGAGCCTAAAAGACTGCAGGCCCTAGATACTGGAGAACGCAGGGTAGGGGTGGGGGAGACTGGGCTACGCAGGGATGAGCTACTGCAAGAGAGGGGCTGTGGGCCGAAAAGAGAAGGGCAAAACCAGAGGAGGGCCACAACATGGATAAAACCCCAGGCTTCTTTATAACCTATTTCTGTGAACAGTGAAAAGGATTTCAACAAGGCGTCTTACTAAAAGAATTTACTTTCTAGATGTACATTATGCTTTTCCACTGTTTCGTGCTCGAATATATGGTTTGAGGCGATGATCTACCGCTTACAGTTTAAAAAGTGTAAAAGTTTAAAAGGAAGTTAAAAAACATTGTTGTTATTAGTCTACATTCCACTTGGAGGTAGACGGCATGGGCACAATTAGCTTTATTTATCAAGGAGGAAATATAGGTTTCATAGAAGTTAAAGAACTTGCTTAAGGTCAAGGACAGTTAGCTTCAGAGAGAGAAGCAGAACCCAGATCTTATCTCTTGGTCCAGTGCCTTTCCGTTACTCTGTAATGCAGCTTTCCACTTTTGAAAGATTGTGGTTTCCCTATTCACAGGCTTCAAGTCTTCATCAGAGTAGTTCAGCACAGAAAACAATGCAAACACATGTTCCCCTTGTTTTCAGCGTATCTCTGTCTTCTTTATAAATTTCGTTTGCAGAGGAGTGGAAAGATGGCTTTGGCTTCGTGGCAGTGAAGATAACCAACTCCTGTTGCAATTCCTGACACCACCCCTGAATTTACGTATCTATATTGCAGAGACCACTTAATCAAGAGCCATCAGAAGTATTATAAATTTACAAATAAACTTGGGTCACTCTTAAATACTTTCATGAGGTTACCAGCACTGTTTTTTGTTACCACCACTTACGTAATGCGGTTGCTCTAAAATTCAGTTGTGAATTAAAGAAAAAAATAAAAAGGAGCAGAGACAATTGGTTTGACAAAGGATTTGCTGTTTCATTCTTAGATTAGAGTTCCCTTAGAATCAGGGAAGTTGGAAACCCTAATCAGCTATATATTTATGACTTTTACCCTATTCTGTTCCCACTAGTTCAACTGGCATGCACAGTCTGAAGTTTTATTATCAGTGACATAAATTAAATTGTAAATGATAAAAGGGCAGTGCCCCACTGAAGGTGAATCCAGTGTTTTTATAAACTGAATAAGGATCGTTCTATCAATGACCTTATTCTTCTGTAGTACGTTGACAACCCTTTGATGTAGTCATCACTCCTTGCTCTCAGCTCCAGTCCCTGAGCCTGCTGGCACTTCTGCTATTATGGAATCATTTCCTGGTTGAATGAATGTTTTCTCAAGTTTGGAACTTAGTGCGCAAGGATGCCTTACCTATTAAGATGCACATTTATTTTGTTTTTAGCCAGCTTGACATTAAAGGGTGTATTCTCCAAATTAATGAAGCCCATGCTGTAATTAGTTTTAGGTTCCTGCAACCAGTGTGTTATAACAGAAGATGATCTAGTTTAGGGGGCTGTAAGCCAGGTTCCAGATCCAGCCTTGCCTATATCCCTTGAACCATGATTGTAACCTCTTTCGCTACTGGAAAGCATAGGTTGAAAATATTCAAGCTGTGTTTAGAGGCATAAAAATGGATTTATGCTCTGGCATTTGCAATCTAAGGCTGCATTGACCAACTTGTTCTTCTTTTACTCTGTTACTTTATTTTCAATCAAAAGTCATTTTAAATTTAGATTATAAATATGAACTTCACATACTAGAACCTATTATCATGGTGATAATAATCCCATTCTCCTGGATGTTTTTAATCACTGTCCCGGTGGAATTTGAATGTCCTAAGAGAACTGTCTATAGATTTAACTGTAAAACATTTGGAAGACTGAGGCTCAGGGTTTCTGATGTTTCCCTACTCCACCTATTTTTAATGAGAATCCAAGTCATCAGCCTCAGTTTTCAGCAGACATTCTATGAGTGTCTTCTTGCTGGGCACTTTGTAGGTGCTGGCAATAAAATGGTAAATAAGGCACCAGTTTCTGTCCTCAAGGATCTACCCTGGAACACAGATAATAAACAGGTAGGTAAAATTAAGTATATTAAGTACATTTTAAAAAATGTTTTTATCTTATTTCTGAGAGAGAGAAAGAGAGACAGCATGAGCAGGGGAGAGTCAGAGAGAGAGGGAGACACAGAATCTGAAACAGGCTCCAGGCTCTGAGCTGGCAGTCAGCACAGAGCCGACGTGGGACTCGAACCCATGAACTGTGAGATCGTGACCTGAGCCGAAGTCGGACGCTTAACTGACTGAGCCATCCAGGCGCCCCTTAAGTGCACTTCTGTATGTGTGGATACATGTATATGATAGGCACAATTACATGTAATAAACCACATTTTGTTTTTTAACAGATTTATTGAGGCATAATTAATATAAAATGACACTATTTAATGTATACATTTCAGTATGAAGTTTCAGTAATGCACCATGACTATATGCTAGAGATATTGTGTACAGGATAGTGACTGTAATTAATAATGCTTCATTGTGCACTTAAAATTTGTTGAGAGAACAGAGCTCACGTTTAGTGTTCTGACCAGTTAATTTTACTTGCATCTCCATGCACACTCAGCTACAGATTATTATGGCCGCAGAGGAAAGGTGGCAAAAGAAATCTCAGTGAGATGCCATGGACAAGTGTGGGAATGGGAGGGAAGGTAGATGATATATGTTCCTGGAGGAAGAGATACCTGAACAAGTCTTAAAGGGGAGCAGCATCTGGGCAGTCGGGACAGCATGAGCAAGTGCTTGCAGGTAAGAAACAGTTTGCATAGCTTGCAAGCATTTTGAGGTAGAAGAGGAGAAAATTTTGTTAAATGGGAGAAAGGTCCAGATGGAAGAAAGTCTCTTTTATTTTTCTCTGGACTGATTTAATTTAGAATCATAAAAAAGAAAGAAAGAAACCTGAAACTAGTATTTCTCTTAACAAGCAATATGCTACACACAATAAAGGTTAGGAAAAGGTAAAGGAAAAGTTGAAGCTGACAAATATCTTTTCTGTTTGTATGTAAATATTATATGCAACATTATTTTGTTGCTCTAAAAATGTGTTTTTTCTTTAATGTGAAGCAGTCCAATTGACATTTCAAGACACATTTTAGCTTCTAGTTTTAAGATGCAGAATTTGGAATCTGGATTGATATACCAAAGACAGTGGACTTGGGGTGTTAATTCTTTCCGTCGCTTTAGTTTTACATGTGCATAGATACAGCTGCGTGTGCCATTGCCAGATGTCAGACGAGGGGCTTCAGGAAGCTTTTCCATATATCAGCTGTTTCCCAGAGGTAAAGTAGTATAGTGTGTGATAATATTTTTGAAATATGAAGGCAAGTTGTCTTTATTTTTAGGTGTCAATCAGGAACATATTGTATAAATATATGTCCACACAAAAACTTGAACGTGAGTGTTCATGGCAGCGTTATTCATAATAGCCCAAACAGGGAAACGACGCAGATGTCCATCAACTGGTGAAGAGATAAATAAAATGTGACATATCCATACAATACAATATTATTCGAAATTAATAGGAAATGAAGTGGATACATGCTACAACATCGATGAACCTTGAAAACATTATGCGAAGTGAAAGAAATCAGTCACAAAAGGCCTCACGCTATATGATTCCATGTATGAAATTGACCAGAATAGGCAAAATTAGAGACCTAAAGTAGATTAGTGGTTGTCTGGGGCTGCTAGGTAGGATGGAGAGGGACTGCGAATGGGTAAGGGGTTTCCTGGGGGGGAGGGAATAACATACAATGAGGTTGTAGTTATGGTGGCACAGTTCTGTAAATATACTAAAATCATTGAATTGCATCATGTAAATGGATTAATGTATGGTATATGCATTATTTTTCCCTAAATCTGTGAAGAAAAAGGAGTAATATATAGAATAGCTTGGATAAGGAGGTGAGTTAAATTATGCAAAATTAACAACGCTTTGTCTCATCTTTTTAATGTCTTTAAATAAAATATGGAGACGACATTTGTGAGTAAAAGAGCACACTAAATGTGAAGAATGAAAGTGAAGACACATTTAAGGGCATCCTTTTATTGTTTCATTTTAAATATTTTTTAACCTTTAATCTGTCAATTTGGGTAAGACGTGAAAATTAATAAAGTAATAGCTCTCTTACCTCCCAAGCCAATCAGTGATGCGTTTCCCATTTTCTTCCTCCTGTGAGAGTCTCCTTAATTTGAGACTTGATTATTTGAAACATTCTTTGAATTTAATAGCATGTTTTTCTTCATTTACTAAAATCAAGTTTAGGCAACAGTATTAAAAATCTCATGTTTACAAATGTACAAAAAGTGATAACTTCCGCCATAAATTGCTCAAGGAAATGAATGTTTTTGGACAGAACTTCTACTTTATTGACTTCATGATAGGAAAAAACACATGCATTTTAGGGCAAATTCCCCCATCGTGTAAACTCTGCCCTGGGAGTAAGTAAGAAATTATATTAACTCTTTTGATGAAGTAGTAATTGAAATTATACCCTAGTGACTTAGAAAGAGTTATCTTCTAAAGTTGATAAAAGAAACCAAATGGGGCATTGTAGTTTCTCTGAAATCAGGAACTCTAGCTGCAGACCTAGGAAAGACTAAATAGAAATTAAGTCTGCCAGGGCTTAGCTTGCCCAATTAGTTCTTTTCTTCCCTGTTTCTCATTCTTCTTCATTCCTCCAAACTCCCTCACCCCTTCATTCCTCATTTACTCATGCTAGTCACACGTTACTCATACTGTAGCAAGAGCTTCACGACTCATTACCTAGTATATATGTGCTGTTTACATAACATTCAGCTATGGATTATTTGTTCAGAGTGTCAGGAAAAGTTCTTCACCTCTTTCCCTAATTTCAGTACATCAACTTGTAGGAAATGGGCATATCATTTTATTTCTTCATTTTCTGCGTAATTGTTGGGTCTTAGATACATGCCTTTCCGAGTCCCACATGACTTATCTTCATAATAGTAACAGGAATAATAACATACAATGTTCATGGTCATTTTGCAGATAAAGTTTAATGATTTAATATAAGGAGCTTAAATCTTGGCTCATGGTAGACCATTAATGACAACACGTTCTACTGAAAGACCCTCCATATTTATGACACCATTCTGTTTAATAACAGTGTCACTAAAGAAATATGTTACAGTCTCAGACTGACTTTTAGAAACTTACATTCCTTATTATTTTTTTTATTTAGAATAGTGTAACTTTATTAGTTCTTTCATTACATGGCATGTGGCAATAGGTTGAAGGGATTTTGAACTATTCCATGTGGAAAGAGATCAGTGCTATCTCTGATATTCCATGAAATGATGGAATTTACCCAGCAAATGTTAAGTTTTGGTTATAATTCCTGATAAAAAAAATCCACCTTTTATTTTGAGTGTAGAAAATGTATTTCAATAATCATGCATAATTTTTTGCAAAGAGCATAAGCCTCCAGATGAATAACCTTTTAAACTATTGTCATTGAGCCTCCATTTGTTGGCAAATTTGAAGCATTTTCATGTGATTTGCACAGTGATTATTTTATTACCAGGTTGTTATAGCAAGCATTTTGGTGTTTTTTTCAAGTTTATGATGACTTGACTTAAATGCGTTTTAAAACAATTAACATAAAATATGTGTCATCTCCAGTTGCTTGCTTGCTTTCTTTCTTTCTTTCTTTCTTTCTTTCTTTCTTTCTTTCTTTTTCTTTCATCTTAAGTTTATTTATTTATTTTGAGAGAGAGACAGAGAGAGTGAATCCCAAGCAGGCATCGTGCTATCAGTGTGGAGCCAGTGTGGGGCTCAATCCCATGAACTGAGATCATGACCTGAGCTGAAATCAAGAGTCAGATGCTGGTTTTGACCTACTGAGCTACCCAGGTGCCCTACAACTGCCTTCTTATAGCTATAAGTTTAATGCCACCTTTGGCTATCTGTGATATAATATGTTAAATGACTTTCTCAACTGTTCCCTACTTTAGATACAGGTTTAACATCGAGAAGTATTTCATTATATGATGATTTTGATTATAATATCAGAAATAAAGGAAAATATATTTCTCAGTACATCTATGAAAAAGTTTAAGTAAGTTAATCACATGTTTTAATGAGGCCTTTCATTCATAGCTCAATAGCTCTCTAAAGTTCCGTTGTCGCTTTTTAGTATCATTATGTGCATGTATCTAGAAACAGGAGGGTTAGCTAAGAGATGAAACCCTTTTAATTTTTTAAGAGAAATCTCTACACCCAACATGGGGCTCGAACCCCTGACCCCGAGATCAAGTGCCTCATTCTCCACTGACTGAGCCAGCCAGGTGTCTGCAAACTCTTTCAGTTTCTGAATCAAACACATTAACCCTTTCCTTTATCTTAATAAGGAGAATAACTACACTGGTTTTTTAAAAATGGAAATATGGGAAACATGAGATTACTTATCTTCATTAGTTTACAGGCTTACCTTTTTACTTTGCAAAAAAAGGCATTTTAAGGAATGTAACACTTTTGTTTATTATGTACAATATAGGAAAGATAATGCTTTCTTCAATTAAAAAATTTATAAACACATTTAATTATACTCAGGTTTGCAGAAAATTATAAATCAAGACATGCCTTTGGGGAGGCACTAGTTTATTGTTCACTATAGAGTCCCCCTCAGATACATTTTCTTAGATATTTTATAACTATTTTTATAACTATTTTATAAACTATGAATTCAAATATGTATAAGCATATTTACCTTTGTTCTTTTTGTATATTATTTTCAGATTATGGTTTGATTTCTTTTCTATTTTGCAGCACTATTACACTGTTAACAATGAAAACAAGAGGTGTATTTGGTTTGGTTTGGTTTTGATTATTTTCCTTTAATTCTTTCCTCCTTTCCTTTGAAATCACATAAGGCCCCAGTGGACTGTTAGCCACTATATTCTAACATGGAGACTTTGAAAAAATACTAATCCTAACCTCCCTCTTAAATTGCAGTGTCTAAAGTGACAGGTTAATTTCAAATTCAGGTTTGATTGAGCACATGCCACTTTTTTTTTTTTAACATGCTTTACATAACTAAAATAGAGCTGTCTTTAGAAATCCTTGTATTAGGAAAATGAACTCTAATCAAGGAAAGTTTTCTTCAGTAAATGCCTTTCCACATTCAATGTAACTTTTTAGAAACATGCAGCATGTTACATACAATAAGATACCTAAGGTAGGTGTAGGTATCTTATTAAGCAGAGCACCAAATGCAAGAAGTGCATTTTCCCTTAATTTAAGAAACCCATTAGAAAGGAGTTAAAGGGAAGAAAGACATACTGCATTTTACTTTCACTGTCTCAAGGGTAGTTATAAGAATATTCATCTGTGGAACATTCCTCAAGAAGCAATTTTGATTGTTTGCAGGTAGCTCTGTTCTTGACAAATATACTGCAAGTTGTATTTCTTTCCCATTTATGGTATTAGTTAATTTGCCATAGAATATTTTAGTAAATGACACTAAAAGAATCTTGAGCATATTTAGGATTGGATGTTATTGAAATGTATGTGTATGTGTGCAATTTGCTGGTTTATGTTTTGAACAAAGCAGAGGGTAGGGGCACCAGCCCCCATGCTGTTGAAGCCCTTGTATAAATTTTGACTCTCCCACAAAACATAACTACTAACAGTTTACTGTTGACCAGAAGTCTTACTGATAACATGGTTGATTAACGTGTATTTTATATGTTATATGTGTTATACACTGTATTTGTACAACAAATTAAGCTAGATAAAATAAAAATGTCATTAAGTGACTCATAGGGAAGATAAAATATACTTACAGTACTGTGCTGTGTTTATTTAAAAAATAATCATATAAAAGTAGACACAGACAGTTCAGTCCTGTGTTGGTCAAGCATCAAATGTTGATGATATTCCACTTGTTCAGTTTAAACTATACTGTGGTATTAACGCTAGAAAAACTGAGAGTTGCTGGAAGGCAGTTGGGTGGGGAATGGGCTAGATGGGCGATGGGTATTAAGGAGGGCACTTGTGATAAGCACTGGGTGTTGTACATAAGTGATGAATCACTAAATCCTACTCCTGAAATTAATATTACACCATATGTTAACTAACTAAAGTTTAAATAAAAACTTGAAATATTAAAAAGTAAATAAAATGAAAACAAAATTAAAAAGAAGGAAACATCTTACACTTTTTGTGTATCTTGGCACCAAATATTATACTTCCTTGCATCAGAAATACACAGATATAAAAGCATATGCCTGTGTGTGCAGGTTTATCTCTCACTATTCTATCTTTATTGTATGTATAAGCTTTCCATGAAGCAATTTGGAAATGAGCACTGAGAGCCTTAAAAATTTGTGTGCTCCAAACTAAATTTCAGTTCTAGAAATTGTTCAAAAGAAATAATAACAACAATCTAAAAGTCTGAATTAAAGTGCCGTGGAACACAGTGAAAAATTTGAAATACTCCAACTGCCAACAGTGGGCACTTGTGAAATAAGTCCTGATGCATTCATATGAGGTTGTATTATGTAGTGATGAACACTTTTGTTTCCTGTCTTTTAAAAAAATTCTTTTAATGTTTATTCTTGAGAGATAAAAACAGAGCACAAACAGGGGAAGGGCAGAGAGAGAGGGAGACACAGAATCTGAAGGAGGCTCCAGGCTCTGAGCTGTCAGCACAGAGCCCGACGCGTGGCTCAAACTCACAAAATGTGAAATCATCACCTGAGTTGAAGTCGGCCACTTAACTGACTGATCCACCCAGAGCCTCTTATGGTTTTCTAATTCATCACTGACTATCCCCTTTGTTTCCTGTCTCACAGAAGTTTTAAGATTAGGAGTATGGTGTTTGTTCAACTTTTAGAGAAAAATGGGATAAGTTCTAGGTATGTTGATTCTCATAGCTTATGAATTAAGTTAACCTCTCTATTCCTCATACTCTTCTAATGTAATATTATCCCTGCTCCAGAATTGGAGGGAAAAAAGTCATTTCTCTGAGATATTTTTCTTTTGTCTCATGTTTTTTGTTGTTTGTTTTGTTTGACTGGTTTTTGGCTTGTTGGGTTGTAGTCTAGAGGGATGCAACTTTTCTGTTTTGTTATTTGGCCTAGAAAATTAAAATTATCTAATTCAAGTCTTAATATTAACATAGGCTTTTGATGGTCAACTAGCGTACAATTTACTGAACTGGATTTTTAATGTTAGCAATGTTGAAAAAAACAATCATAAGAGTTTCAAAATATACCTATAATAAACCCCACAGAAGCTTATACGCTACATATAATATTCCTACCTTTGTGGGAAAAAGCCCTTTGTTACTAGATAGGAAAAGTAACATATTACCATATAGTATGTGGATACAGTTAGTCATCTTTTAATCCTAGTAAAGTAGAAAAAAAAAAAGATTAACACTAAGTCAGCTAAAAGGAACTAAATACCATGTAAAAAGATTAGTCTGCGGAGGCCATGTTGACAAATTGGAGAAGTGGCTGAACTCTCTTGAATGGGGCCAGTTTGATTAGTAGCCTGTAGGATGCATCTTCTGCTCTGTCCACTTATGAACTTGTCCTGAGTTGATCCAGCTTTCTTAGGCTGCGTCTTCATGAAGAGACAGATTTGACCACTTTGAAGTACAGCTATGGGCTATCAGGATCTTATGGAATTGTGCTATGGCCTAGAACTCTGGAGTTGGATTGGCAAGTTTCATACTTTGGAGGTTTTTTTGTTTTTTTGGTTTTTTTCTCCCCTTGGAGACATGGTTGATGGTGTGGTGCGATGCTCAGAAGAGAAACATGAAAACACTTTTTCCTTCCTATTTTGTTCTCTCTTTTGGTGGTTGCATTTGAAAACCACCATTTTCGTGGTTCTACTGCCACTCTCGTAGAACAGTTTTTAGAGGACAGTTGATAATCCTATCCTCTCTTCATAGAAATCTGACTAGCAAAATGGTCTATTACAAAAGACCATTTCTAATGCTCTTTCTGCAGTGGAGTGTGGACTTCTAATTATGTCCTCCTCTACTTGTGAGTTTAATTGATTTGCATATACAAAAGGATATATTAATATTTGAATGTGAAATACACTGAGCTCTGCTTTTTTACCCATGGTTTGATGCATTAGTTCAAACGAAAGCCATCCAGAGAATACCATATGAAACTTAAAAATTAAAACCTCAAAACCTCTAATGCATTCCTTAGCACTGGGAATAGAATCCATGCATTCTACCATGGCTTCAGCTAGATTTTGTGGCCCATTTGGGAATTAGAAAGGGTCAACCGCATCTGCTCAGTTGCAGAAGGAGGGTGCCACAGACCCTGTGAAGAAGAGCATGCCTCTTCTTGGCTGGTATTAGGGCAAAGGCATGAGGCTTCCTTGACACCCCTTGGCTGACCCATATACCGCTCTCACAGTGTTGTGGCCTCGCTGGTCTTCTGGGCGTTTCCTTTCTTCCACAGAAATTCTGCCCCCTGATTTCTTCCTGTGACTAACTTCAGTCTTCCCCATTAGGTGTCAGTTACATGACACTGATCCAGCTCTGGTTCCCCCTAACTGATGTTGCCCACATCTTTGCACCCAGAGACCCCTTGTTATATTATGTTGTGTTGTTGTTGTTTCAGCCCTTAGCAACATCAGAAATGATCTGATTAGCTTACTGAGTTTTGGTTTCTCCTCATTACAATATGAAATCTTCTGAACAGACACTTCGTTCTTTCACTACGGGATATTTAGTGCTGAAAACGGCACCTGACACTTTGAAAGAGATCAATTACTATTTGTTAAATGAATGACAAAATGGAACCTTTGCTCTCTCCAATTTGCTCTCATTCTGTGGTTGTAGAAATCGGAGTTTGTATATTCCTATTATTTCTGCTGGCAGAAGGAGAAAAAGGTAGAAAGAAAGGATCAGTTCTTAATGTGCATATATATCCACTACGGAAGTACCCAGTGATACCTATGATTATGAAAAAGGCTTTTAGCTAGAGGCTGCCAATCCCAGGCCAGAACTACATAAAATAAAAGAAGAGAGGATGCCGTGACACTCTGTAAAGTTCTGGATATTTTCCATGTACTCTTCCGGATCTACACCACATCCTTTGCCACTTGGCCCTGCTCTCTGGGAGCCAAATTTTTATGGACTGTCTTATGGGCCTCTGTTGCCCTCTGTCTTCTAGATGTGTTCAGCCAATGGAAAGTGCCAGCTGGAGATCAGGAAAAGAGAGTGGGGTCAGGCATTTATTTTCTTTACTTCCTTCCTGCTGCCTTAATGAGGTGTGGCTTCATTCCTACAGGGTGATCTCGTCCTATAGCTTCAGCAGCTCTGAAGTACTCTACAGTTACTGTACAGTTGTGGTAACTATTTCACCTCCTAGCGCTTTTAGGTCACCCACCCCTGGCAGCCCCAGGGTGCCACGCTCTCCCTTATTGGTTGACTTCAACTCTGCTGATATTTTTACAAATACTCCCTACATCATGTAACTCTCCTCGATTACATTTGAGTGGATTGCATTCTGTGCGGGAAACCTGATGGATACAGGTCCCTTCCTGGAGTTTCACAATTGGAGATGTATTTAGGAGACTAGCATGAGGACCTAGAATGAAAATCTGCTATTAGAGCTTAGTAGAAGCTAAAAGAGACAGGACAGCATCTGAGTCAAAAGAAGGTTTCTTAATTGTCCAAACCACAAAGGAGGAACCACTTTTAACACATAAATCTGATCTACTTTGAATTTTTTGCTAATAGGAGGGTAAAAATTCTACATTTGGAAATTTACTGGCGAATCTTAGTGAATATTGATGCCTAACCTAGAAGACGACTGATGACATGCAAGAGGAGAGACAGGTTGACCAAATCAGAAGAGGAGACCCTAGAAGAGGCAAGAAATGGTAGGAGCTTGAATGCGTCACAGCCTTCGGGGTGGTGCGCCGGCACACTGCAGTGACTTCCCACTCAGCCAAGGGAAATCCCACCTCCCATTGAATTCAGACAGACTCACCTCTAATCTCTCTCGCCAACCTCACCTGCAGTCTGGCTTCATTTACAGTAACCTTCTCTATGATCTTTCATTCACCAAACTCAATCCTCTATGAGTGTGTTTCTCATTCCTGAAGTCTCCACTTTAGTTTCCATTCTCTGGAGTAACTTTCACGGACAGCTCTAGCGGAAGCACAACCACACCCTATCACTCGCTGTCAGGCCCCCTGATATTTTTAAATTTATTTTTTAAATTTACATCCAAGTTAGTTAGCATATAGTGCAGTAGTGATTTCGAGTAGATTCCTTAATGCCCTTTACCCATTTAGCCATCCCCCCTCCCACAATGCCTCCAGTAACCCTCTGTTTCTTCTCCATATTTAAGCGTCTCTTATGTTTTGTCCCTCTCCCTGTTTTTATATTATTTTTGCTTCCCTTCCCTTATGTTCATCTGTTTTCTATCTTAAAGTCCTCATATGAGTGAAATCATATGACATTTGTCTTTCTCTGACTAACTAATTTCGCTTAGCATAATACCCTCTAGTTCCATACACATAGTTGCAAATGGCAATTTTTGATTCTTTTTGATTGCTGAGTGATACTCCATTGTGTATATATATACTACATCTTATTTATGCATTCATCTGTTGATGGACATTTGGGCTCTTTCCATACTTTCACGCCACCTGATTTTATCTTCACTATAGCATGTGTGTATTTTATTTACTTATTTCCTATTTCCAACTTTTAGTTCCTTAAGGAGGGTCTCTCTTGGACCAGTTCATTGCTGTCCAATAGAAGTATAATGTGAACCACACTGTAAGTTAAAATGACTTAGAACCATATTTTAAAAAGTTGAAAGAACTAAGAGAACTTAATTTTGACAATACATTTCATTATGTAAGTATATGCAAAATATTATTGCACTCAAAAATTATCAATAAGACATTTTATAATTTTTAATACATGGTCTTTAAAATCTGGTGCATATTTTACACGTATAGCATGTGTCAGTCCAGACTACACATTTGATATTCATCAATGACTCTTGTCGCTGGTGGTCACCGTATTGTTTAGTGCAGCTGTACTTTCCTGGTGTTTCGCCAGCATCACTAGTACATAGAGGAGTGCCTCCCATTATGAGAGACCAGTGGGCATTCAATAATTGGCTCACCAGCTGGTAGAATTATATTGCATTTAAGCATTCCCGTCTATAACAACATGGCTTGGACATTTCCACGTACTGGGGCCGTGGCTTTTCCTATTTATAGAGAAAAGGTTGGGCTAGCTGACCCTCAATGTTCTTTGCAGTTTTAGTATCATATATTTTTCCTTTTATTTTTCTTCACATAGCCCAAACTTGCCTTTTCCCAGTAAGTATAGCACAAGCAAAAGTGGGAGGCAGGGTCACATGCCCTTGAATCTTTTAACCATGTTATGTAACTGTGTCTGCCACATATACAAAGACAGTGTTTTTTCTGAAGGAAGCTCCGGTGGAGTTTTATGGTTATTGGGTTACTAACTTATTACAAAGACATGTAGATATATTTAGTGATGTATTTTCTTTCTGATTTATGAGATATTTTCTAAATTTTGTTAATTTTAAGTCTTCTTTTGTTGTTGTTGTTAATAGGAGCTTAAAATCTGGTAAAAATGTTAACATTTTCTTATGTTGACATAGCCCATAATTCACGGTTATGCCTGTTCAGTATTCAGTATTATACCTATAATGTAACATTTTGCTTATATCATTTTTTGAGTTTCATTCACTTGGGAAAATGTCAAACCATTTCCCTAAAAAGGACTTGAAAAAGCATTCAAATCAGTGTTCCGAAAGGCAGTTAGTGGTTTTTTATTTTTTATCACTTTACTCTTTAATACCTTTTCCAGTTATTTTAAATTCTGATATGTCTAGTTGTCTTTCTTTTTCTAAATGGCTATAAATGTTATTACCACCTTGTTTGAAAATGTGTAATTTCACAGACTGTGTCTATATGTGAGAAAAAGTGCTTCACCCGTTCACTAAGTTTAAAAAACAATGTTATTTTAGGCAATGGTAATACTGAATAACATTGTGCATCAAAGCCTGGCTCTTGCTCAGTAACTTCCCCCACCCCTTTCTTTAGAGCCACATGAATACTTTCTAACCTATACCTAGAAAACAGTGTGTGGTCGTTTTTACTTGGACAATCTTGCTCCAAGGAATATTTGGACATTAGCATAAAGGTTGCACATGTTATACAAAGTGTAATTAAAGAAGCTTTGATCCCCAAATGTCAACTAGCTTGCTAAGTGTCATAACAAAGTGTCAAGCATCTGGTATACAGTTAATTTGTAGTCATTAACTCCATATTGTTGATGTGACAGTTTGTTAGCAAAGCAAGCTTGACAGTTGCATTTTGTTCTTGATTGACACCTACAGACCTCCCCACCCGTTTAGTTTACATTCCTGTTGAGGTTTCCTCAGGTTGCATTTTTACTGCTTAATTTCCCCCAACTTATTAGTTGAAGTGCCGGTAAACTTTTAAAAACACATCCTATGTTAGTACTGAATTTCACATTTTGCCTCTAAAGTGTTCTAAATTTGTAATAATGCTGGAAATAAAGATGGTTGCTGATCTTTATTCAGAATCTAAAGATTTGTTCAAGTAATGTGACAGCCTGAGCATTATACTGATGCATAATTGTCACAAATAACATATTTATAATATGACAATTGCTATGGCAATTAATCTAGTCAGCACTAATTTCTTGTACAGTTCCATTAATATTTCCACTTTTCAAAGGCTCAGAAAACAGATAACTGGATACTTCATCATATTCTTAATTGCATTGATTTAATCCAAAGAGTCCATTACAATCTAATTTCAGTCCTTTAATGTTTTAAAATTTTACTTGTATTGAATTATACGCAACTTGTTTGATGCCAAGTTTTTACCACTGTTATTAATAGAATCCCATTTAAAAATGTTTTGTAAGACAATTCATTCCTTACTCTCATATATTTTCTCATCATACCAGCCCTTCATTCATACATGCAGGGTATTATTTTAGTGAATTATGTTTATGAAGAATCAAATATATTTTATAATATAATAAATATAGTATAATATAATAAACATATTATATAATAAATATATACTATACTATACTATAATAATATAATACGTAGCATGTGAATTGATGTTAACCACTTCTGCTTATTCTATTTCTGTAGTTTGTGTTGTATATCTAAGCAAAATGTGTAGTTTATAAACTGGTACATAGTTATGGCAGCAATCAGAAGCTTCATTCACTAAAGGTCATTTTTTGAAACTGTGTATTTGGAAAAAAAACTAGACTTTCTAGGCAAACACAATGAAATTGACTGATGAGAAAGTTTTCAGATTTATATTCAGTTCATCTAGTTTATTTTCTACTAGCAGATAAGGCCATAGTCAAATCATTTGTTGACAGGATGATAACCCATTTATTTCACTACTTGCATCAGTTTTATCCTTTGCCCTAATATAATTATTGCAAGAATGCAACATTACAGTACAGAGAGTTCCTGGCTGAGGGCTCAATTCAATTCAAGCCTTTATTTTGCCTCCTAACTGGCCCTATAGATAGCTTCATTTGCTTAGGGCTCATGTATTTTGATCTATAAAATGAAATCACTGGGCTAGGTAATCTCTTATGTTTCTTTTAACTCTAAAAATTATAAATTTGCACATAATTTTACATGATGATTAGAAAAGAGCTATCCATTTAAATACTGATATATTGTGCCCTCCTAGAACTTGTGCTTTGAGTGGTGTGTATTTTACACTTCCTGAACCTTCTGGCACATCCCTAGTCTGTTAGATGGCCTGGGTGAGAACTAATCCCATGAAATCATATTGCAGTTTTGATCTTTAACCTGGTATGGTTGCTTTCTTTTCCCAGTTGTACTGACTTTAAGTCAGAGGAGGAGTAAATTCTCATTCAGAATGGAGAAAGGAAACCTCGTAATGGATAGATGAGAAAGTATCTGTGGATAGAGATGAAAACGTGGGTACGTGAAGAAAAGTATGGGAATTCAGCTTGAATGGGAGCTATTGGGTCTGACATACTTGGGTAGATTACTAGCTTGATCACATGTTAAGAGCTTTAGGCAAATAACTCAACTCACAGGATCCTCTTTTTCTTTATTCTAAGTGTAGAGTAATATCACCCTTGCAGAATTTTGTGATATTAAATGTCATAATGACTGTGGATAAAACCTCTGTTTCTTAGTAGATGCTCTAGAAATGGTGATCATGATTACTAACTCACTAAACTCACATTACTTTCGAGTCTCTCCTCTGTTAAAGAAAAATACTAAAACCCTCTACTTAGGACTGGCATGCATGTGATGACTGAGTACAGTGTCTAGAACCTAGTAGGCACTCAATATTTTTTAATGTATGAAATCTATTTTCTTTGTTTGAAATTCTGAATATGTTCAAGAAACTAGGCATATCAGACAACATTTTAGTATAAGCCAAGCATAAAACCTATATGAAGAAGTTCAATTTGAGCAGTAATGGTGTGGAAGAGTAGCTATGAGTTTTCATGTCTAACGAAGTGGGCCTGGGGCAGATCAGGCAATTTGAAGCTGACTGACTGTGCTGTGATTTAGCATATATGTGGAATCATGATTTAAGCACCAAAGTGTGATTTCCTTGGGTAATAATCCAAAGGCAGTTTAGGTGATGTAGATATGTGAGTCATGATAATTTGGTCATGATGGTGGGAGTAAGCATTTTCCCACTGTCTCCCTTTTTTTGTAGCATGATTTTAGCCTCCTGTTGTTAGGAGAAATCTGAAGCTACATGGCTTTGGATATATTTGAGTGATTAGAACACAAAAATGTATAAAATGGACATTGATGGGACATACCTAGTAAATGTCTGAGTCAATTGGAAATGGACTTCGGGGAACTGTTACCTAATTTATTTTAATTTATGTATATGATAATAACATTTTGATGCCCCCTAACCACCATTGACCTGTCCTTACATACGGATGATAGTACATCATTTTGGAATGAAGTTAATGTCTTTATATAAACTCATCAAGATAAGAAGAACAAACTTAAGAGTAGAAGCTGGTTAAATACAATCAGAACAGCAGTAATTTTGAAAATTATTCTGTAGTTCTAGGATTTTTGAGACAAAAAGTAGGCATGAAGAATGTAACATCAGAATGTACTATGCTGATATATTCTGTAAGAGAGGTAAGTGGAGTCCCAACGATCACGAACAGTTCAATTTATAGCCTTCTGACTTTGAAATACTCAGGGTGTCTGGGTGGCTCAGTGGGTTAAGGGCTTTGGCTCAGGTCATCATCCTGCAGTTCATGAGTTCCCCGCGTTGGGCTCTGTACTGACAGCTGAGAGCCTGGAACCTGCTTCAGATTCTGTATCTCACTCTCTCTCTTCCCCTCCCCTGCTCGAGCTCTGTCTTTCTCTCAAAAATAAACATTAAAGAAAAGACTTAGAAATACTCATTTTTATTACAATATTAGAGCTTTCTGCCTAATATTTAAATATATATATTCCTTGAGCTTAACTCTTTTGTGAAATCTATCAACAAACCATAAATCCAGAGTCAAAATAAAATATACGGAAGGCCCTGTGATCCTTGAAATTAGTACTGGGAACACAATTTTAAAGAGTTGTAGGCCAATTTAATTTGAGAGTCAGTTTTTGGAAGATTTCAAATACATGAAAGGAAAAGAAATGTGTAAACTCATAGAGAATGAGGAAAGATACAGGGAAAAGCTATTCAGTTCATTGTTCTCTTACTTATAAACACTTAAGATAAACTTGTAATAAAATAATGGATTTTTAGATACCTTTCCACCTTCTATGAAGTCTTACAGTTTTTAAAAAGCTATTCGTAACAAATATTCACTTATAGAATTTTCACAGGAAGGCTTTATTAACCTTATTACATGAAAGCAGGAAGTGAGGTTCAGGGAATTATGCTGAGGGATGTTACCATTGACTTTCTACTACCTGTTCTTTGCAGCAATAAAGCAGGTAAAATAGGAAAGGGACAGCATGAGGAGAGTACTTCTGGCTTGATAAGACCCAAGGCTAAGTAGACTCAGTGATGTTTTGCAGAGCTTCTCTTGTTTTCTTGGCATTTAGTTAGATACTCTCAAAGATGTCAGAGGGTCAGTAATTAAATGGTAAACTAGTGGTTGGTGGAGTTCTCTAAGAAATCTTTATTTTCTGATAGACTATAAATTGTCATGGAGAACTTATGGGCCCTATCTGGTATTTAGATATCATGCTAATTTCAAGCAATTTTTTATTTCATAGGAACTTGTGTATTTCTATTCAGTGTGTAATATGTCATAGACATAAAATGTTTCTGTTATAGGCTTCTTTGGTTCAGTATTGATGAAGCATTTATAATTTCAAAAACTATTCTTACTTATGTTGATGTTTTACCTTGTGATGATTTTGCCTAGACCTGGTTGGAGAGCTCTAGTACAAGCCTTGAAGAAAACATTTTATGATTTGTAAATACAAATTTACAAATTTATGTATGTAATACAACATAAATACAAATTTATATATGTAATACAACATAAATAAATTGATCATCTAAATTTTGATAGTTTAATTATAGTAGGAGAGAGTTAAGTAGAAGAAACATTTTTGGGGGGAAAGATAATCAGGTAACTTAGATAAGGATAGTCAGTGGGTGTAAACCCTATAGATATAGATAGATATAAATGTAGAGTCAACAGTAGCTATAGCTGTAGATACACGTTTTTCTGTGAATCATTGGTGAGTTAGAACGGAGGAAGGTGAAGTAGTTCTCTTATTTCCTTCAAATCAGTATCTATAACGTATTCACAGGATATTATTAAAAAGGCACTTTGGTTCACTAGAGTGCTGCTCCATACTGATTTTCCTGTTGAGCTGGGACATTGGTAATCTATACTAATGAGTACAAGAGTCATTGCAGATTATAGTATTTTGTGAATTAGCAAGTAAGCAAAACACACAAATTAAAGAATCAAGGGCATCATAAAGTGTACTGCATCATAAAACCTACTTGTTCATTTATTTTGACAAGTGTAGTTTAATTTAAATTATTTATGGTACTTTGTACTCTACAAGTAACTGTAATGTAGTGAATTTTGTTAAAAATAATGAAGTTGAAGCTATATGAGCTTTTAGTTATGATTGTGCTAACAGATTAGAGCAACCAATTTATCTTCTTTACCATTCCTACAGGCAAATTCATAGTATTTTCTCTTGCTATTCAGAATAAAAAGAGTTACCCGAGACCACTTATGTTTTGTCAATGCTTTTATAGCTTATACCTTAATGAATCCTTTGGGACTGATGCTCTTTCATAAACATTCCATATGAAACAAAAATTCCACCCAAATCCAGTGATTTGTAGTAGGTCCTCACTATTCTACTAAATTACACTGTTCCTGTTAAGGCTTACACATTGGTAGTTACAGACGATACAAATATTCCGTTGAGTATTTAATTGCAAAGTGTAGTGTGATAGCAAGGACACTGATTTGGGTGTTAGATTAAACCTGAATGCAAATCTTGGTCTTTTCCATGCCATTTATTTGTAGTCTCATCTGTAAAGGGATTCATTCTTTCTAAATGACAGTGTCTTTGTGAATGTTAAATAACATAACCAAAGTATTTAGTACAGTCCTTGGCATTTAATAGGCTTTCAGTAAATGTTGGTTGTTACTATATTAAGTATATTAACTATTGTTAACTTCTGCAAAATCTTGGAATTGGTAAAGTTGGGCTTCAAGTCAGCTTTCCCTTTCAACACTTCTATGTGCTATCTTTCTTTCAATGATAGTGACTCTTGTGTCTTTACGTCTTCACTCTATTGTGTGTGTTGGCGCGTGTGCGCACACGCACGCATGCGCAAGCACACGTATTGTCGACCACAGCCTTCTTGAATACTAGAAAACTATTAAAGTCTTACTACTCCTCCCTCAGCCCATTTTTCTGAAGATACTGAACCCAAGTGGGCTGCGCATTCCAGAAGTAGGTGGGTAAATCTGTATTTTTTCCTCTTCAACTTCTTATAAGATTGGGACCTACATTATTAGTTAATATTTAATTATAACATTGTCTTATATGTTCTCTCCTTTCTGCTACAACTCTGTACTTATTTGTCCAATTAGTTTGGATGGTGAAGAATTGTATCATTTGATACATTGTATATATGTTTTCTTATAAAGCTATTATTAAATAACACTATGTCCCATGTAGAAGGCAGTACATCTTTGGAAGGAATATAAAATTAATGTTACTATATATTTAGCAGTAATAACATGCATTTTTTTCCTCCTTACATTTTCTTGAGTTTTATTTATTAATTAGTGGCACCATTTTCAACTTTAAAAGTGCGCATGTTAATATTATGATCCTACATACAGTTTATAAGATAAAGGAATTTTTTTTCCTTTTCATATATTTGTTTCTGCTTGAGTTGTGTTATGAATATCTCATCAGATAAAAGGTTTTTCTAGTCATAAAGTTATTTCTAGGAACATACATGACACAACTTTATGAAAGTATAACAGTCATCCATTTTAGTCCTCCTTTATGAAAATATTTAAAGTATATAAATGGTCTCTGCTTTAAATATCCTCCAGAATCACAAATATGTTAATAAATCTAATTTGTATGCACCAGCATTCATTCCTGTGTTTGTTCTGGCTTTAAGTAGCCACACAGCTTTTAATTGTGAGGTTTTAAGTTCTGCAATTAAAATTTACCCTTTTTACTAAGAGGGTTGAGTGATAGTTTTTGATTTACTTTAGACAGTTTAGACAAATTATATTTAAAAGAGCATAAAGATGCACAGAGCATTTCCTGATTCAGAGAAGGTCAAAGTGTCTTAGTCGCATTTTTTGAAAGTTTTACCTTGAATAACTAATGATTCTTCCTACTGTATTGACTAAACCTCGCTGAAGACATACAAGGAAGATGTCAAACTGCTCCAAAACATTGACTCCTTTGAAATCAGTGACCAAATGACCTTGACAAAACAGGGAACATGATATTTTATATCTTATGGTGTTTTATTAAAATCACTTCTATGAAGGATGCAGAAACAGATTACATTAGTGCCTCCAATGATGCTTGTATTTCTTTTCTGATTACTTTTGTGTTTATACAAATAATGAAAATTCTTTGCAAACTACTAGAAAATCTGTTTAGAGCTTTGGCCCTATCAAAAGTGTAGTAGAAATTTTGCAGGCAGGTATTTAATTTGATCAAGGCAAACCATAAAATGGGTAATTCTGGTCCATAATGAAAGTCGAGGTCACAGAAACAAGTTGTGGAATTGTGGAATAATGACAACAAAAAATCATTAGGAGACTTTTAAGAAGTGGCACGTTAACAAGAGATTACAAATTTGAAATATAATTTAAATTAATTTCTGAAAAATATGGAGATATCTGTGTAAAACTGTGAGAAAAGCTTGTGGAAATGTAAGAGAAAGCAGTTTGAGGTCTATTTGGCATAGCTTGGTATGGTATACTCATACTACTCATACTACTATGCTACCATACTAGTATATGGTATACTCAAGCTACTCGTATAGCTTGGTATGGTGGGTCCATTGGTCCAAGGTTGGAGGTGGTATCAGAGATATGGTAATGATCAGATCCTGAAACATCTATGTGTCAGGATATTAAGTAGGGGAGATGTCGTGTATTCAAGTTTTGTATTCAAACTATATAAATTACTCTGGTAACATTATTTGATGGGGATGATATTAGCATCGGGAAAATATTCAAGAGACAGTGGTGAATCAATGTAAGAAATTTTGAGGATGTTTTAGGCTTATTTTACCCAGGCAGTGTCAGTTGAGACAAAGAAAATATGACAAACCCACGAATTATTTAAGATTTGAACTGAGAGATATTGGCAAGTAATTTGGATGGAAACAAAAATTGGGGTGTGGGTTAATCTCTTAAAAATACTTTTATTTGTTGACTTTTTAGTAATTAATCACCAAATGTTGATATTAACATCCATGGGATACAGTGACCAAAGATAAAGTAGTAGATACATATTTCCAAAAAATATTAATAAATGAAAGGAATAAGAGCTTAAAATAAAAATCTAAGTTAATTTTTTGGCTTTAAGACAGAATAAAATCTTGCTTTGACCAATCTTAAAGCCACACACTTCTGTTTTCTCTATGAGTTTGTAAAGATTTATGAAGTTACCTGATTGTTAATGGCAAATAACAGCTGCTATTTTTACATATTCAGGGATTTTTTTTTCTTTTTTGCAATCTGTGATAAATACTGGCAGAGCATTCTAAAATGACAAGAGTGCTGAAAGCGCAAGTGAACTGGGAAACATGAGGACCCACTATTTATTCTAATCTCACTGAAACTACAGTCCCGAACTATAAATATAGTAGCAAATAAACTCATTGGCATGTTTTTGTATTGTTGTTTTTGGATATAAATCTCTCGTTTTCATAGGCAATTACTAATTTTGCGTAAATGTAATGTGTTTGTGTACTATGTATGCCGATAAAAGGGAACTGATTTAACTTGGTCATTCTGTTCTGTAAAAGCAGGGACTGCCTTAGGCAAAACTGCAAAGCCAGAAGCTCCGCCCTTGTACCCTCCTACAACTCATCCTGGGAAGCCAGCTCCGCCCCGGAGTTGTCACACTGCCACCACCTCCTTCCCTTGCTCCCTGGGTGCCCATGATGGGGTGCTCGCTGTATTTCCTATACAAGAATGTAAATTCATGTCTACTTTATGATTTTTAGATTCATAATCAATTGGTGAAAGAAAGTAACTAGTTGTGGTATATTGGTGAAAATGTCATGACATTTTGGAAGGACTCCATCTTTTTGTACCGAATCCAAATAAACTACTTTCTGTGGAGATTTTAGGTTCAGTAGAGGAAGATGTTGATATCATCGTAGGTTTAGAAAAGGAAATATTTGGAGGCAGGCAGACCAAGAGTAGTTAATAATATTGTGAGATAATGGTGAGCTTTGAGAGATCTGATCAGGCAATTCTTCACAATATGTAATACTGCTTAGATTTAAATAATTTTATTTTGATTAGAATGACATTAACAAGTACTGATATATAATAATAGGTAATGCCTAGATTTTTGTACTTAAGTCTTTGTTCCTGGGGTAATTATCAATGGCTGACTGCTTATAAGGCAAAAACATTAAAAAGAATAGTATAAAATTTTTCCTAGTTAAAAATAATGGAAAAGAATTAAATTGTCAAACTATATTCTCTTAGACTATAAGTGAATTTTGTGACAAGTAAGTTCTATTATCCCAGTGTGTAACATCAATGCCACAGATCAGAAGGAAACTTTATAATTCAGTGCCATGATTCTAGAATGTCTCATGAAAACTACTGAGTCTCAGCAAAACACTTTGACCTTTATGGCTAAACACCTGGTCAATTTTAAATAATCTAGGATGACATTTCTTAGAATAGACTCAAAATTCTAATAAATGGAAGAATTGGAAAATACATCTCTTTTAAAAATCCTTGATCATCCTTTGATGACAAGTCTCACAAAGAAAAGAGTATAAAAATCTAGAAAGAGTTCAAATGGCTTTTATTATCACATTTCTTTCCCTGAGCAAATGTAAGAACTGTGCATTTTCTACCATGTAAATAGAAACAAAAATCTCCCACTAAAAATTACCAAAATATCCATCTAATTAAAAAAAATACCCAAGCATTTTCTGTAGACTCTAACAGTAAACCAGAATATTCAGTACATTTCAGTTCTGTATTTCTGACATTTACAAGGACGACAGACAAAGCAGAAATAAAATGTTATGTGTTTCTTCAAAAACAAACCACAGCTGGTGGGTTTAATGTTATTCCTATCAGCCGTGACAGCAGCCTTTTTAAATATTGAAAGTGTGAATTAAAGCTTCTGCAAAACAGTTGCCATATACATTTCCTTAACCACTATTAATTATATATGAAGTAACAGAAAATTGTCCCGGCCTATTTGAGGCAGTTTTAACATGAGAGAGATAGCAAATGTTGGGTGCTCTCAGTTTACCAAAACCTCTCAGAGAAGATACCTGAGTGTATACAGCAGCCTGTCCTCCAAACTGTCAGAAAAGCAGTCTTCAGGATTCCGTCCTTGTTTCCTGTTCCTGTGATACTTTGGTGATAATTATATATAAATTCTAATGGAACTCTTGTTAAGTCTCTACAAAGGTGCTGTTGGATAGAACCTTTTCTGATGATGAACATATTCTATGCCTGCACTATTTAGCTCAGTAGCCACTGGCCACATGTGGCTATGATCACTTGAAATGTGACACGTGCAATGGAGGAACTGAATTTGTGAAAGTGTTTAATTTTAAATACTTTTAACTGAGACAGACACAGGTAGCTACTGACTATTGCATTGTTCAGTGAAGCTCTGTAACATAGAAGGTACATTGCTATGTCCCAGAGAAGATCAAACAAACAAACCAATAAACAAAAAAAAGACATGATGTGGTAGGGAAAATAGGAAATAATGTATATGTAAATAATTAGATACAAGCTAGAATGCTCTAAGTAGTTACTAAGAAAACTGAAACAAGATATTAAAGCAAAAAGCAGGGAGACACAAATTCTAGTGTGATGGAGGTTTGTGATGGAGGTTCATGAAATTGGTAGACATTTAAAATACATATCTCTTTATAAAATTTTTTGTTTATTTTGAGAGAGAAAGACAGAGCATGAGCAGGGAAGGGGCAGAGAGAGAGAGAGAGAGAGAGAGAGAGAAAAGGAGACACAGAATCTGAAACAGGCTCCAGGCTCTGAGCTGTCAGCACAGAGCCTGACACGGGACTCAAACCCAGGAACTGCGAGGTCATGACCTGAGCCAAATTTGGACGTTTAACCGACTGAGCCACCAAGGTGCCCTGAAATTAGTAGAAATTTAGACAAGCTTTGGGTGGTACCTTGAGTTGGAGTTAATTTCAGTGGTGTTCCAGTTGGAAGGAACTTGGTGAGCCAAGTTAGAGTTTTGGAAAATAGAAGGCATATCATGTGGATACTGAGTGATAAGATTTAATTAGAGTGTCAAGAAAGAAGAACCTTGAATATTGGCTAAGACCATCACATCAAGAGCCTCTATACGATAGGCAAAGAAGTCTTATTTTGTTGACAGAAAGAGATATGGAGGCCAATAGGAGGTTATAAAATAGCTCGGGTGAGAGGTGTGAGGCCAGAGTTAGAGGGTGGCAGTGGTTAAAGAATGGAGGCAGGAAGAGACAAAATGTCAGTAGGAAGATCCTGAATTCACAGACATACTGAATATATAACTGCCTATGTATATTGGTCAGTTCCCTCTGAGAAAGATCTGGAAACTCATTGAACAGCTCTTCCGCAACAAAGGATAAAATGGCAATGTCAAAATGGATAGGAGAGGTGCAATGGGATCTTGCCATCAACTCCACCTGCAGTGCAGCACCTCACAATTGGGAGAGATCTTGCAAAGCAGGAGCTGCTCTCTGAGGAACGAGGGGTTTGTGTCCCAGAATAGGCACTCCAACCCTGGAGATGGGCACATAGACACGAGCCCCCAGAATATCTAGCTTTGATAAACAACAGGGCTTCTGTTCAGGAGATTCAAAAAGCCATAGGGAACTGATACTGCTCTTAAAGGGCTTGCACGCAGATTCACTCACCCCAGGGCTCACCATGAGAGCAGCAGTTTGAAAAGTGCTTCGAGTATTTGTGAAGTAGATTCATTTGCTATTCTTGAAGAGGAGCAGGGACCCGCTGGAACTCCCAGATGGAGGTGCTGGTGGGCACCGTTTCTGCACTCTCCCTCTACCTTGCTAGTACAAGGAGGCACACGCAGTTCCCATACTCTCCTACTGCCCTGCTGAAGCTGGTGGGCGCATGATCCCTGTTCTCTCCTGATGCCCTGTTAAAGCTGGAAGGCATGTCCTGCCCCAGCACTCTGCAGCTGCCCTGCTGAAGCTGGGGATGCACGCAGACCACACAGGGACTCTCCTTGATTGCCTGGCACTGTGGTAAGCCGGGAGCTTGCTTTCCTGAGTCCCATGGGACTGTAACAATCAGAGAAACAGTTTTTGGCAGGCTACCGCCGCCCCAGACAGTAGATTGAAATACACATCCAATCTTCCTGTGTAAAAGGTCTATTTACTTGTCCTGGAGTTTCAACCTGAAGGCAGGCTTCGGTTTTGCCACACATCTAGAGGCCACAAAGGTGCGTCTAGGGAATGTAGGCCAGGGAACACCATCTTTGTGCTCTCCTTTTGCCTCACTACAGCTTGCTGGTATCTCCCAGAAATGAGTTTAGGTACTCATCTGGAGCCCTAATTTTTACAACTGTTGCCCTGGGGGCACTTCCAGATCAGCTGGCCTGAAGGCCAGCAGGCTCTACAACCACAGTCCCACAAGACTGTATATCCTTGCATACTTAAAGGCTGTGGCCTAAGGGTCTGACTCCCAATCAGCATGAAAATAGGCTGAGAGCCTTCCCTCTGGAATACTGAGAGAGAATATTGTGCCTCTTGGCACAACCTCAACAACCAGGCCCTATAAGAATAAAGCTGGCTGCTTAGACAATCACAAAGATTCAAGTGATGACCAAGAGCTAGGGCATTGTCGAACCACAAGTCCACTGGTTTTAGACTGTGAGAAGTAGCTGTTTCACCTAATACATAGAAACAAATACAGAGAGTCAAGCAAAATCAGGAAATAGAGGAATATGTTCCACATGAAAGAGCATGACAAACTCTCGGAAAAAAAAAAAAAAAAACTTAATGAAACAGACATACCAGATAGAAGAGTTCAGTGTGGTGGGTATAAAGATGCTCACCAACCTTGGGAAAAGAATGGATGAGCACAGTGAGAATTTCAACAAAGAGAAAATATACAAAAGTACAAAACACAAGTCATGGAACTGGGAAAAGAAAATAAAAACAAAACTGAAATGAAAACTACATGAGAGGGGTAGAGGAAACAGCTGCACTAGAGGAAACAGACGAACCAATGAGGAGACAGGAGAGTGGATCTCACTCAAAAAAAAATACATCAAATAAAAGAGAATTTAAAAAATGAAGATAGCCGGGGCGCCTGGGTGGCTTAGTCGGTTGGGCGTCCGACTTTCGCTTAGGTCATGATCTAGCGGTTCGTGGGTTCGAGCCCCGCGTCGGGCTCTGTGCTGACTGCCAGCTCAGAGCCTGGAGCCTGTTTCAGTCTGTGACTCCCTCTCTCTCTTACCCTCCCCTGCTCATGCTGTCTCTCTCTCTCTCTCTCCTAGAAATAAATAAAACATAAAAATTAAAAAAAAAAAATGAAGATAGCCTAAGGGATGTGTAGAACAATATCAAGAGAACTAACATTCACATTATAGGGGTCTGGGAAGGAGAAGAGAGAGAGAAAGGGGCAAAAAACTAATTTCAATAAATAATGGCTGAGAGCCTTCCTAACCTCGAGAAGGAAAGGGACATCCAGATCCAGGACACCCAGAGAGTTCCAAAAGTGATATACTTAGAGAGCCACATAAAGATATTATAATTAAAATATCAAAAGTTAGGGTAAATATAATCTTAAAAGTAGCAAGAGAAATACAACTTGTGTACAAGGGAATCCCCATTGGACTATATACAGATTTTTCAGCAGAAACTTCACAGGCCAGAGGAAGTGGCAAGATACATTCAAGTGCTGAAAGGGGAAAAAAAAAATGCCAACCAAGAATATACTTCCTGGCAAGTTTATCCTTCATAATTGAAGGAGAGATAAAGACTTTTTCAGTCAAATGGAAGGCAAAGGAGTTCATCACAAGTAAATCGGCCTTAGAATAAATGTGAAAGGAACTTCTTCAAGCTGAAAAAAGGGAACTCATTATGTGGAGATTTAGGCTACTGAACAAACAATGGTCAACAAAGAAATCAAAGGGAAAATTAAAAAAAATGCTTTCACACAAATGAAAATGGAAATACGACATTCCAAAATTTATGGGATGCTACAAAAACAGATTAAAGAGGAAACTTTATAGTGAAACAGGCTTACTTCAAGAAACACCAAAAATCTTGAATAAACAATCCAACTTTATACAAACAAGGACATCCACTCTTGTCATTTTTATTCAGCATAATATTGGAAGTCCTTTTAGTCAGAGCATTCAGATAAGAAATAAAAAGTCATCCAAATTGGAAAGGAAGAAGTAAAACTGTCACTACGTGTGATTTTATATATAGAAAACTCTAAAGACTCCCTCTAAAATGATTAGAACTAACCAACAAATTCAACAAAGTTGCAGAGTACAAAATCAGTGTACAAAAATCTGTTGCATTTCTGTACACTAACAACAAACTATCAGAGAAATTAAGAAAATGAACTCATTTACAATCATATTAAAAAGAATAAAGTACCTAGGAATAAATTTAACCCAGAAGGTGAAAGACTTATACACTGAAAAGTATAAGAAATTAAAGACACAAATAAATGGAAAGCTGTAATCATGGATTAGAAGAATTAATATTGTTAAAATGTTCATACTACCAAAAGCAATCTACATATACAGTGCCCTCCCTATCAAAATTCCAATGGCACCTTTCACAGAAATAGAACAAGTTTAAAATGGGTGCAGAATTACAAAAGACCCCAAGTAGCCAAAGCAATATTGAGAAAGATAAAGCTGGAGGCCCCACATGTCCTGATTTCAAACTGTGCTGCAAAGCTACAGTAATCAAAACAGTATGGTATTGGCATTAAACCTGACACATAGATTAATGGAACAGAATAGAGAGCCCAGTAGTAAGACCACGTATGTATGGTCACTTAATTTATGACACAGGAGGCAAGAATATACAATGGAGAAAGTACAATCTATTCAATAAATGGTGCTGGGAAAACTGGACAGTCATATGCAAAAGAATGAAACCAACCTGCTACCTTATGCTAAGCACAAAAATTAACTCAAATTGGATTAAAAAATGAAATATAAGACGTGAAACCATAAAATTCCTAGAAGAAAACATAGATGATGAGTTCCTTGATATTGGTCTTGGTAATGATTTTTTGGCCCTGACTCTGAAACGAAAGGCAACAACAACAACAACAACAACAACAACAACAACAAAATGGGACCACACAACACTGGAAAGATTCTGCATATCAAAGGAAATCATCAATAAAATTAAAAGGCAATTTACTGAATGGGAAAAACATTTTCAAATCATATATCTGATAAGAGATTAATATCTAAAATACATAAAGAACCCGGGGCACCTGTGTGGCTCATTTGGTTAAGCATCTGACTCTTGATTTCAGCTCAGGTTATGATCTCAGTTTGTGGGTTTGAGCCTCATATCAAGCTCTGCACTGGCAGTGCAAAGCAAAGCTTGCTTGGAATTCTCTCTCCCTCTCTCTGTACCTCCCCAGGTTGCTCTCTCTCTCTCTCCCTCAAAATAAATAAATGAACATTGAATAAATAAATGCATACATTTATATATATATACATACAATAAAATACATAAAGATTTCATACAACTCAATAGTCAAAAACCCAACCGATTCCATTAAAAAGTCGGCAGAACTCAATGGACATTTTTCCAAAGGACACATACACATGGGCAACAAGTATGTGAAAAGATGCTCAACATCACTGATCATCAGGGAAAGGCAAATCAAAACCATAGTGAGATAGTACTTCGCAGCAGTTAGAATGATTACTATCAAAAAGACAAGAAAGAACAAGTATTAGCAAGGATGTGGGGAAAAGTGGACCCTCATGCACTGTTGGTAGGAATGTAAACTGGTGCAGCCATTATGGAAAACAGTATGGAGGTTCCTCAAAAAAATAATAGTAGAATTCCATATCATCAGGCAGTTCCATTCCTAGGTAATTTTATCTGAAGAAAACAAAAACACTAATTTGAAACAATATATACACCTTTATGTTTATTGCAGTATTATTTACAATAGCCAAGTATGGAAGCAACCTAAATTTCCATCAGTGGATGCATGGATAAAGAGGAGTGTGTGTGTGTGTGTGTGTGTGTGTGTGTGTGTGTGTGTGTGTAATGAAATAACTCATCCACGAAAAAGAATGGAATCTTGTAATTTGCAACAATGCAGACTGACCTTAAAGTAATTATGATAAGTGAAAAAAAATCAAACAGAAAAGCAAATACCACATGATTTCACCTATATGTGGAATCTTAAAAACAAAACAAAACAAACCAAACACCACTCATAGATACAGAGAACAGATAGGTGGTTGCTTGAGGGGTTGCGAAGAGGACCAAGAGGAACAAACTTCTAATTATACAATAAACTAGTCATGGCGATGTAACATATAGCATGGTGACTATAGCTGGTAATATTGTAGTACAAACTTGAAAGCTGCCAAGAAAGTAAATCCTAAAATTTTTCATCATAAGAAAAAAATTTTTTTGTAACTTTGTATGCTGATGGATAGTAAGTAAACTTATTGTGGTGATCATTTCCCAGTATAGAAATATTGAATTATTATGTTGTATACTTGAACTCATATAATGTACATCAATTATACCTCAGTATAAAAAAAGAGAGAGAGAGAGAGAGAAGAATTTCCACTTCCTATGCTGTCAGTCCTTCCGTGACTTATTTGCTCTTAGAATGAAGTTTGAAATCTTTAAAATGAGAAAAATAAAAAATAAAAAATAAAGAACAAAGGTGAAGGCCATGAATTTTTTGAGTGTGTTCTGCTGTATCTGCTCATGGAGGCATATATTTTACAAATGGGAATGTAAAACTCCGTCTGTTCCTCCTGTGCATACTGTGGCCTTCTCAGCTTAGTACCTAACTACTTTTATAGATATTGCTTGTAAAGTGCCCTGTTGTAGGCACAGACAGGTGAAAGTGTCTAAGAATACAGCAGGATCCAACTCTTTAGGCGTTTAAAGAAAGAGTGTTGAGATGCTAGCACTGCTTTTCACTATTGGATTACACTATTAGCTAGTAAATGGATGGAAGGAATAAATCAGAAATATAAACTTTCTCTTTGTGGCTGATTTAAGCTTAATTCCATCTTTATCAATGGTGGAAAAACTTTAAAGCTGCATCCATGATACAAATGTCTAGTGGGTTTGGTGATTTTTTTTATGATTTACTTTTGAATGAGAATTTCCAAAATAGTTTCAGTAGAAAATTCAAAATACAAGGGTAGGTTGTATATGTAAGGAACCATTTACCCTTAGGTATGGTAGTTACAATTTTTAATCTTGGGACACTTGTGTATATGGTCATGAGCAAATGCATAAAATTGGCGTAAAGATTTGGTGTATAAGATGTATTTCAGTTTAAAACTTATAAATTTCAAAGCTTCAAATAAACAAATGAAATCTCCAGTTCTTTAGTAACTATTCTAGTTAAAAGAAACACATAAAAGTACAGATGAACACTTGTACTTGTGAATCTTATCAAACTGTTAGGGAGGGTGTTTGTTAAGAATCTGGTTGTGTAATGAAATTGCTAAACAGGATGTTAAAGCACTACCAGAAATCTTACAAATATTCAGCATATCAGAACTCAGACAAATATTCAATTCAAAGTTTGAGCTTGTTCAAAAATACTTTCTGATTTTAACTGTGTGTCATCCCCTCCACCCCCAAATACTTCTCATATATGTGCCTAAATTTAAGAGGAGGTTTCAAAATGGTGTGTAAAGGCTTATCCTTACATGTGTGGAAACACTTCAGAATTTTACTTGCAAACTTGTTGTCACAAACATTTTACAATAATTAGAAAAGTTCGTTTTTCATATATCCTGGATAAACGGAGGCAGAAGGACTTTGCTTTTTTGCCAACTGTTTGCTTGAACACACAATTAAATCACAATTATGCTTCTGTGGATATTTTTAAAATTTTTGCTTCATGTGTTCCTTGGCTTACAAATGTGTGTGTGAGTTTTAAGCACCTATAAAGATTGCAGTGCTTTTGCATTTTGAGTGTGTGTGTCTCCTATTTTGAAAACAATGATATAGTTTTTATTTCTAATAATTTTTGTTTTCATTATTTATAAAAGATTGTAACTCTTTACTCATTAAATTTTTTGTGTTGATTTAAACCTATCCCCTCACTAAAATTTTACATATTTGTTAGTTTGTATTCATGTAAACAATAAAATTTTTTTCTTTCTTTTCTCTGGGTAGGAGATTTGCACATACATGTGACTTTTCTGGTTGCCCTCTGTTCTTGCTGGCTTTAATCTTAAAGCTGAAAATTTTTCTAACTCTTTGTCTTTCCTGCAGTAATTTAATTCCACCAGAACAGATTAAGTATGCCTTATTTATATTTGCATATAAATTAATAATGATTCCAACAATTATTTAACATATAATAGGGGAAAAAAGACATTAAATGAATTCACAAATCCAGTTGGCCACTGCTTGTAACTCAGATACCAATAGCTCTATTTCTCCAAGTTCTTTTTCTTCTCACGTGCCTCGCTACATTTAAATCCATCCTGGAATATAAGAAAAATAAAAGATGGTGAATATTTGCTAAAAAAGCAGACAATCTGAAAGGATTAAAATGCTTTAATCAGACAGAAAAAAAAGGCTTTGGCCACTTGATTAGGGCTGATTTCCACCATCTGCTTATACTTACTGAGGATCTAGCCCTGACTGAACACTAATTTGTGCACTTCCTAGAAATTGAAATCTCTCAGCAAGCAAATTAACAAGAGCAGGGATTCAGCAATAATGGAGCTCCTCGGCTTTTGTTTCCCTCTGACAGATGGACAGGGTGTGCTCAAATTGAATTCAGCTTTAATTGCATTGTGCCATTTAAAATTTTATCTGCTCCACAGATTTTGTTTACAGGTTTCAGGATTCCAAACCTTTGGAATNTTTTAGTACTGGGTGAGATAAAGAACATTGTAATTCTGTGTGACTGGGAGGTGTTCATTACAACTCCTTGGCCTGAAGGGTGGCACATTAAGAAAAGGAATTATGTTTTTTAAAGTCTGGGGCAAATGGGAAACAATTCAAACTTTACATATGTTCAAATATTGGCAGGTCATAAATAAACGTAATCAGAGATGCTCTGTCTTTCATATCTAAATAAGAAAGTTCTTTGCCTTGTCTCAATTAAAGCATTTCAAACTTTGCCTGTTATCAATTTATCACTTGTAACTGCACCCTCCTGAATTCTAGAGATAAACTTTTTTTTGGTAAACGAATCATGATATCTTAAAATTACTTTTAGTTTCTGCTTGATTGACTGTCCTCAGATAGAACTGACTTATATGAACTGTTCTTTTGAGCAGAAGTATAAAATACTAAATCATTTAGGCATGTCCTAAACATTCTTTTGAATCTAGCGCTGAAGATGCATTTGTTACAAAATTGCTTGTCAATCTACGAGCATTTCCTCATAAATCTATGGCTTAGTAGGTACTAAACTCTGACATTTCTGGTAGCAAACAGAGATCCTGAAAGCTTGAATATACCGTCATAAGATTTGATTTGCACCCTATTTATGTGAAGATTGAAGACTTTCAGCTCTTGAGCACCTTGGCAGCAATGACGGAATTTGTTTGACGTAAGGCTGATAGTTCAGACTGAGGAAGCTGGGGGGAAAAGAGCTGCGTGAGGAAAACTAGTAGGGATTCTCCAAAATCTGGAGAATGCTGCTGCCTGCTCACCCGTAAGTTACATGTGTATAACGTGCACTGCAAAACTTCCTTAAGCATACCTGCTTTAAAATTGGGTTTTTATATGGCTTTATATTCAGTTTTGTCCATCATTTCTTCCACGAACTTGTAAATGGGATATTACTGATGTGCAGTGTCTTCTTGGATATGGCATGGTATACGTTTGTTCATTATTGTGGGGATCTCCTGTTCAAAGGGACTTCTGAACTCATTAATAATTACAATGACCAAAGAGCAATATCTGAGGATTTCAAACCGGCCACCAACCTCTACTGAAATAACATGTACATTTTTGGAGGGAGCAATTTCGTTTTAGAAAATATTTTATGAGAATGGGACACTTGGATAGTTTTCAGAGCTAACAGCCAAATGAAGATTTCAAATCCTGGTTAAGTAATCAAGTGTGGGTGTTGTAGAGAACATCTTAGTTTTATGAAGTTTGGAAAAATCTCTCTTGCTAATTCTTTACTTGCTTTCTTAGTGGCCAGTGGTGAAAAAAAGTATCTGTTGTAAAAGGGCAAATGCTAAAATCACTAAACACAGAGTTTTAAAATCTAGAAGGGACTGAATTCTAAAATTTGTAGCTTTCTGTGTTTTTTAAACAGTGCTTCACTGAGACCATTAGAGAAAGCTGATCTATAAAATATATCTGCTCCTTTTTATGTCTTCTCCTTGTGCCTTTCATACAGTGTTTATTTAGTTTATGCTTTTTAGCACTCCGGCTATGTCAGATTTCTCAGGTTTCTATTCCTCTTTGCTTCCTTGCTGCCATTGGAAACACCTGTGCTTTATTTTTGTTTTTTCCTCTCACATATTATTCATAGATAGGATTGAACGTGTATATGATTGTATCATGTGAGAGCTGAATGTAACCTCAGAGATAATCTAGCTTAACATACTCATTTTACAGATGGATAGACTGAGACTAAGAGATAATCTAGCCTAACATACTCATTTTACAGGTAGATAGACTGAGACTAGTGCAACTCACTCAAAGCTACCCCATGACTTACTGGAAAGGCCACAATTAAGACCCAGGTTTCCTGAATCTCTTGTGAGTTATGTTTTTGGAAACACCAAAGAGTTCCTGACTCTGACCTCCCCCATCCTCAGAAAGTATTAGTGAAGTATTCACTGTGAATACAAAGAAAAAAACACCCACAAACTGAACACTAGCAAAAAGGAATAGAGTAAATACACATATAAAACACGTAGAATCAATATTTTCCCATCAGAACATTGAGAAATAATGATTTCTCATTACCAGTACTTATAATGCCTGCTGTATTTATAACCTGTAGCCGTATTTTCCTTTTTGGCCTTTCCAGCGTATATTCTCTACCTGGAGTACACGCATGTATGTGCGGATTCCTAAGCTTCGAATTTTGGCAGTTTTGAAAACCACAAGGCCGGATTTGAGCCACTTTTACTTAATCGGGAATTCCATCATAGAGGTGCCAGTCAGGGCGCCGAATAAAATAAACCGCGTGGTCTGTTCTTGCCAACGCCGTGGTTGAAAGCTGGTATGTGATATCTGTCTCGAGTTTATAGTCTGGTACAATAATGTCATTGCCCCATGTGGCAAATGGTGTAAGCTATTGTAAAACTGTTTGTCTATGTGATTAAGACATTGCTGCAGTGTGCAGCACCAGCCAATTACTTTTTTAATTTAATTATAGCAGAAAAAAGAGAATAGCATAATAGAAATTCTTGTCATAGGGAATATGTAAAATGTAAATTGAAGAGCCATGAAAATTTCATGCATTGGCAGCCTGATTTGTTTTTATTTTCAACTTGTTATAAAGACTGCATTTATTCAATGCCATAAAATAAGACATAGCAGCATTTAGTAATTACTTAGTTCTACATCAAAATAATTATATACAGTATGCACTTGTGATCCCCTCTGCTATATATGAATGAAAAAATAAACACTTTGGGGCCTGTATCAGTTTTTACTTTTAGACAGTGTAAATAAAGCTGAATCTTCAACTTTCAAATTAAAACTGATAACCTTGGGCATTCAAGGCTTTTATAAAGGAAGGGGGAAAACTTTAGCTTGCCTCAAAACAGGTTGTGTCTCTGGAATGCTTCTGGGACTAAAGAGATCAATTAAGTGTGTATAAACAAACAGTTGGAAAAAAGCTACTAAAACAACAGAGGAGAGAGCTCTCTATTGGGCTCTAGGGGCCTGGGGGAGCGAAGTTTCATTAACTGGATCTGAAGTCCTATGGCCTTCTATAAACAGGCATTAATTAAAGAATGTAAAAAATAAAGTTTCAGACCTTGCAATATGTTAATGATCATATGATTCAGGGCCCGGGAAGGAGAAGAGCAGCAGAGGTCATAAAATAAGCATGAAGCATTTAATATGAGTGCTTGGCAGGGATTTCTGCAAATTAGTTGGTTATTTGCTGGTCCAAAGCAAATTAAGGTGATTTTGCTTCACTTGCTAATTTTTTATGTGCATGCTTGGCAAAATGTTTTTCACAAATGGATGAAGGTTATTGTTAATGGCATAATGAGAAATATTAACATATTTAAATAAACCCGAAAATTCTGACACACAACACAAGCATGCAGTTTTTATTTAACACAGACATTGAAATTCTATTAGCTCCTGAAGATGATTTGAGATGAAGTTATCCAAAACACTCAAGCTATAGTGTTTAGCATTATGAATGCACCTTAAGAACTTTTTTCATACGTTTACCTGAGTGTTTTTGAATAAAAGTTATAGGCAATAGTTGTATATGTAGCAACGTCCTTTTAAAATCAGCTTTTATGGTTCATTTGCTTGATAACGGAGAGGGGAAAAATAAACCCAATGAGCCTACCCCGAATAGGACACTAAATTTAAGGGCGGCTTTCAGAAAGGTGACATCTTTGAAATTTTGGGTTTAGTAACACACAGTCTGCTTTCTTTCCTTACTTCTCTCTACATCTATTTTCATTTTAATTTTGACAAGGATAAATGATTCCTTGTTTATGTATTCCTCTGTAGTTCCCCTTAAAGGTTTTGCTTTATCTGAGGACTCAATGTAGAGTTTAAAAATTGGAATAACTTCTCTGAAAAACTCTTTTGAAATCACAGTGAAACTGTTCTGTCACTTTAATTACCATGAAGTTGCACAGAAGTACTGAATTTGGCAACAGAGCCTTATATAGAAGGTGGTGCCCGAGTAGGATGCTACTATTGACATTGCTCTGTTACAGCAATTTTAGATGGACAAATTGCAGTTGAGAAAATTTCATGACTCGGTAAAATGAGCAATGATGACATCTGTGGATGCGGGTCTGTTCATATCTTTGCAGAGCCTTTAGGGAAATAAATATCTCGGAACATTCGGTGAAGTGAAGCTCACTCAATAAATCAACCTGACACAATAACACTTCTGGCACATGAGCCCTACTTTTCCCCAGCAACACCTACCCCTCTGTGTGCCTGTGCTACCAAATGGTGTCTCCCCATAGGCCTCTAAATCAAATCACAGCACACAAATACAGTGAGAATTTATTGGGAATTGGTTTTGTTCGGCAAAAACATTACTTATTAGATGAACTGAAATGATAATAAATTTTGACCCTTTAAGGACTGAGCCAGTTCAGGCGATGTGCTGGTTGGTGGAAGGCATCTAGAATTATCCTAAGAGTATCATTTTACCATGAGGTGTTTTAAGTTTTATTGGGATTACATTTCTAGTCTTCAGCTCAGTTTTTTTTTCCTTCAGGTGACGTTATTGCCTCAAAATACCACATTTTCTTGTCAAAATCCTTCAGGGTGAAATTGGGATATTTGTTAGTAATATTTGAAGTAAAAAAAAAAAAAACAACAACAAACCCAAAACCCAAAGCTAAAGTGTGTGCCCGTGCATGTGCATGAGAGCACACATGTATGTTTGTATTAAAGAAGTTTTGTGTGAATACAAGTATAAGGTGTCTCCATAAAGATAATATTCAAGTAAAGAGTTTTACTATAATTAGTAGAATGATTATATATGAGATAAGAAAGTGAGGAAAAAGATCATTAGCATAAACAGTATTAGAACTATTTATACAAGTGAGAAGATTGTATTAGTTTAGATTTATTTGAGCCTTGTATGCTTGAAAAGAAAGGGGAAAATGTTCATTTTTCTTGCTAGGAGGAAAATAATAGCTAGTTTCCACTTTCACTATAAATTTCTTTTACTAGATATCATAGTTTGCAAAGAGGATCAATAGGAGACACCAATTTCCGATCTCTAAATATCCTTAGTCTCCTTAGGAAAATAAAATATCTTCCCACAAGGCAAAGTTCAATGGTAAATTTTCTAATAGAATATGTTTATATGAACTGTCCAGCTTACAATTTAGTACAATGTATTACTTGTCCTCTAGACGAAGTGTGTAATGTCTCCATGTGATTTCCTAATTAGTCATAGTCCTTTTGATTAGTTTGAAATATAACATTTCCTGTGTGTTTACCTGCTAAGTGGCTCACCTTTTACAATAAATATGCCTTGTGAGATATTGGAAATAATTCTGGAAGGAATGTTTGTAACCTTAAATCATTAAAATGAAACATGGTATTGTATTTCCAGTGGGAATTACTGATACTGAAAATTTGGTAGTAGTTCAAAAGCTTTATCACAGCCAAATTTGTAGATGTGATAACATAATATTATATCATTATACTATTTCAATATATGTTATTTTTTTTTAATGTTTTATTTATTTCTGAGAGAGACAGAGACAGCGTGAGCAGGGGAGAGTCAGTGAGGAGACACAGAATCTGAAACAGGCTTCAGGCTCTGAGCTAGCTGTCAACGCAGAGCCTGATGTGGGGCTCGAACCCACGAACCGTGAGATCATGACCCGAGCCGAAGTCGGACATTTAACCAACTGAGCCACCCGGGCGCCCCTCAATATATGTTATTGAAAGGGAAAGAAAGTAAACATGATTTTTACACTAGCCATAGGTGGTTTTACCTGCTTACAGTTCTGATCTATAATGAATAATTCCATCAACTATTCTTATCAATGGAAAGAAAGTGGTATTCTTTTCTTTTCTTTTCTTTTTTTTTTCTGTAATCTGATACAAAAAGGCAAGAAATACTATCCGAGTTCCTTTTGGACAAAGAGTGTTAACAGTACCCAAGAAATTGAAACAATTTTGAAGTTACTTGCAGAATTAGGAACGTTGATGATTATAAAATCTGAAAGCAAAAAGGGATTTCCTGAAATTGTCTTGTCCAATAATATAAGGCATTCCAGAGAAAGAGTCGCTTACTCCTGTCTCAAAACTTCTGGGAAAACAAAAGTCTACAGCTTTGCTTGGAATGTTCATAATAACCTTCTTAAGAAATAGTTTCTTAATGATTAACTTAATTTCTTCTTGCTCTAAGTTATTCATTCTACTAACTCTCCATCACACAGGTGCCTTATACATACTAACTGCTATGCAAGGCTGTGAACATATTTTTATTTGATCTTTCTAACAGTCTCGTAGGAAAGATATTATCGTCCTCATAGTTAAGCAGCAAAATTGAAGTTTGAAGAGGTTAAATATCTTGATCAAGGTTGTATAAATCATAGATGGTTTGGAATGTATATTTGGCTGATTCCAAAATCTGGTTTGTTTTGGTTTTTGGTTTTTGTTAGTAGCATATACTTCCCTGGACCATTAATTGCCTTCTGTTAGGCATTTTACTGACACATACAGGTGACTGCTGGTTCCTTTCATTAGAGGAATTTGACTCTAAATAAATGATTTCATTGTAAAATGAGAATACAGTGGGATTATGGACAAAGAGTTACCAGCTCTGCCTTGGAGATATGGAAGTCCTTAGAGAGAAGCTGAGAGTGAATGTGTCCTGATGTATAAGAAAAGGACAAATAGGAACAAGGAGTCAAGAAAATAAACATGGTACAATGTGGGAATATTAGGAAGTTCTGTCAGGGGATTGTATAGGATTTGGGAGAAACATTAAGAAATGAGGTTGTTAAGTTGGAAATGGGAATTCACTGCTATCTTTACAGCATTCTTTAAGTACTTGAGGCCCATTAGTGTCACGTCTTTAGCTTAAAAGACCTCATTCCTTTATGTGCTGATCATTTTTCTTGGTAAGTAGAGAAGCCAACCTAGACATGTGCTTCCAAGTAAGAAATAGGCTTTGCTGGGAATAGTGGTATTATCTCATTTCATCTCTTATTTGTATTAATAAGCAAAAAATATTTTTAAATGTTATTATATTAATTACCTAGGAATTCAAAGAATGTTTTTTTTTATTCCGTATAATTACCTTTTTATCTTTTGGCCATGGTTTAAAAACATTGTATTCTAATATTTTATTTGCTAGGAAGATTTGAAATATGGTTAGGATTACCTGAGAAAAGACTTTGTAAAATGTGGTTCCCCTTCAAAGGGGATTAAGTTCTTTGTTTTCTGTTTTTATTTGTCAGTTAAAATGATAGGACACTTAAGAGTTTGGTATTTGAGTGTCAGTTCAAGATTTCAAAAATTAATACAAGAAATTCTGCCTATATTCACCTTTTAAAAATTGTTGTTCATTGCTATTTTTTAATGTTTATTGTTGAGGGAGAGAATGTGCAAGCAGGAGCGTGAGTGGGGGAGAGGCTGAGAGATAGGGACAGAGGATCTGAAGTGGGCTCTGAGATGACAGCAGAGAGCCGAATGTGGGGCTAGAACTCAGGAACCATGAAATCGTGACCTGAGCTGAAGTTGGATGCCTAACCAACTTAGCCACCCAGGTGTTCCTCATTGCTATTTTTAAAGGAGATTTGTAGGCAGGTAAACCTATGCCAAAATGACAGACCATCTTCAAGTAGGGATGCCATGTCAGTGTGCTATTAGTGGTCAGTCCTGGCCTTTTCAAGACTCCTTTTTACGGGAGTACGTATAACTGTGCTCTTGGGATAGTGGTACAGGAACAGGGTGTTTGAAGGCATAAAGGAATCCAGGTCATTGACCTCTGTTTTCACAGGCTACCTTACCGAGTCTCTGTTTTATAATTCTAAGATGAGTAGATAGAGAACATGGGATTGGAGTGGCTGGGCTAATATCCTGCCTTTGCCAATGATTAGCTCTGGGACTTCGGAGAAGTCACTTAACTTCTATAACCCTTTGTTTCTTCATCTGCTAAAAAAGAGATTAATAGTTTGACCTACCTTTCAGATTATGGCAAAGACTGAGTTAGAGTATGGTAAACACTTAGAGAAATGCCTCCCTTATAGTAAACCCTCAAAAATATTTTAAAAAATATTGTCAATGGAAATGAGGAGGTTTTAAGATAGGAAGCATGATGTGGGTGCCAGCCCCGCTCCTCTTCTTCATGAGCTCTACCTGGGGTGACTTTGGTCAAGTTAGTTAAACTCTCCGAGTTTCAGTTTTCTGACTTAAAAAGAGATTTCCCGGGGTTGAGAAGTAAATGAAAAGATATTCTCAGGTGATTAATTTGGTTCCTTTTTGCCTTTTAGTCAAGAGCAAGGGATAAGGATGAGCAAGGATTTGGGATCAGGGAGGCATGGTGGGGAATGTCTCATCTCAAGTGTCTTTGGATTGCAAAGTTAATTCAGATGCTGTCTCCACTCTGACAGTCTTTGAAAAGTCTTCTCTCACCTTTTTTCCCCTTGAGTCGTAAAGATTTAGTTAGCCAGCTTTGAAATGAAAGTAATAGTTTAGTTTTTCAATAAACAGGTGTTCTAAGGGCATCCATCCTAAAAGTTCAACTTCTAGATAACAGAGAATTCTAAACTATTAAGTAAAACTGTTAACTAATTTTTCTCTTTATCCTATTTTCTGCTGAACCATAACACTACTATTGGAACAAGTTGACCAGTATTTTTTTTCTTTTTCTTTTTTTAAGTTTATTTATCTTTTTTGAAAGAGACAGAGAGAGCGTGAGCCGGAGAGAGGAGCAGAGAGAGAGAGAGAGGGAGAGACAGGGAGAGAGAAAACCCCAAGGAGGCTCCCCACTGTCAGTACAAAGCCAGATGTGGGGCTTAATGCCACAAACCATGAGATCATGACCTTAGCCTGAGATCAAGAGCCGGACGCTCAACCATCTGAGCCAGCCAGGAGCCCCACAAGTTTAGCATGATTCTCTATGACACTCACCATTTCAGCTAAACTTTAAAAAGTGTGTTTTCCTTAATACATTTGATATTTCATTAATTGAAGATGATTGGCACAAAGGCAAACCAGGAGAGGTGCCTTTGGCATCACAATCTGTGGAATATAGTATTTATAGCTTTCAGATTATTTTATTTCATTGTTGAACTCTTTCTGTCATTCTATTCTCCCCCTTTTCATGAAGAGTCAGGTATCATTAATGCACAGTCTCCTGGTTCTAGTTATCTGATTTTAACATTTCCTCGCAGTTGAATGTGGCATGTCAACAATGAGAGCTAAGAACTTAGCGACTTAATAATACGAAGGTTGGATGAAATAAAATGGTCGCCAACCACCACTAAGAGTCTTTGCCTCTTGTTAGTGGCATGCTCATGTATTTTTATTTTATAGAGGGTAATATTGGAAATAAGGTGACTGTGGGCTAAAATATGTAAATGTCTCATTAGGCTGAATTCTCTAACATCTATCATCTCATTTTAAAGTTTTTACAAAGTAGTCTCTATAGTATTTTTTGTTTCTATCATATTATTTATATATATATGTATGTAGTGTATATAAAATCCTTTCAGGGTTTATTCTCTAATATCAAAAGTAAAAGTATCATTTACCTTTAAGGAAATAGAAAATAATTAGTCATCATTTTCAGGATAATATGAAGAGTGATTGATAATCCCTCCTGGGTTATTTTCCTACTGCCTATGTTTCAGGTGTGTGTGTTATCTGTGTGTGTGTGTCTTTACCAAACACTTGTTTTAGAAGCTATCTTTCTTTGAAGTCCACAATAATCTTTGTTCTGATTGTACTTAATTATTTTTATTTAGATCAAATTTTGGAAACCAGAGCTGAATATAATATGTTACTTATTTGAGGAAATTTCCTGGGCACAGAATTTATAGTAAGTTGCTGGGTTGTATGTGAAACGTGAAGAGAGGTGTTCCAATAGTATAATCCAGTAAGGAAGCCAGACCTATAGGATAAGGAACAAAGAAAAACAATTGAGAATAAAAACACAAGGAAGGTTACCAGGGCAGACACAGCCCTGTGCCAAGTGAGTGATAGAGTTGAAGAACATTACTAGATGGAGGGAGGGCAAGCTCTCTTTGAGCTGAGGTGGTAGAAGAAGGTGGCAGCTAGAGCTAGACTTTACAATCATGACCTTGACTTGGTTGTTGACTGTGTGAAATGGGCAAACTGTACTGGAGCTATCTGCTTCTCTATATACTAAAGTTTTGGTTGGCCAGTGATGGTTTGAATGAAATATTCTTACTCATTGAAATAGTGATAAATTTGAATTCACTTGCAGTGTTACTACTTTTAAGAAGAGTTCCACACTGTTTTTATATAATAAATTATTTTTAAAAAATAATGGTTCAGTGCTAGCAGACAAGGTAGCATGAATTCATCTAATAAAAACCACTGTTAGATATCCAAAATAGCAAAGGGGTTATATTAGGACAACTGATTGCACATGGCTTGCTTTTATATATAAGCATTGAAAGTCAGCTCTAACTTAGAACTTAGATCAGACTAAGGGATGGTCATATAAAATGCTCAAGCTAATTATAACCATTTGATATTAACACACATATATGCTATGTTGAGAAGACCTGGAACACATTGTCATGACAGCTTTCCAGTCAGTTATTTGGTTTTTGCTTATTTTTAGGTGAAATAATGGGTCATTTGAAGACCTAACAATATGAATTTTGTATGGTGGATTCTATGTTCATATGCCGTTGATGCAGATCATTTAGCCTGTACTTCAATTACCAAGGGCTCTATGAACTGTTTTGTAAATTTAGAGATAGTTGCTTTGATCTGGCCATAGAATAAAACAAGAACACCTAACTAAATAGCAACTAAATAGCCTTTCATCTTCCCTTCAAAGCAAGAAATAAAAATAATCATTGCAAAGTAATGCTTTTCTTGTTTCTTAGATTTTAACTTTCCTGATCACCTGAAAGTTACTAATGTTAATGTGACTTGCAAAGCCAGTACTTGTAGACCTTCTTCCACACAAGAGAGACAACTGAATGAAATACATTTTTCAGTTACTCTTTTTGGTAGCTTTCATTATAAGCTTTTCATTCTCATAGTATTTAACTGTACATTTTTGCTTTTACTCTTGCATACCACGCAATAAAGGAAAAAATCTTCCTTAAATACAGCATCCTAATTGCCAAAAATTTATTAAGCCCCCACATCCATGCATTATGCCAAATGTCAAAGAGTAAACCTGTAAACTGGGTCATCAAAAAGAGTTATGATGACTCCTGTTTTTTTTTTTTTTCTTTCAAGCCTCAAAATTGTATTTGTTGGTCAAAAGGAGGCATTTTAGAATTGGTCCCATTGGTTTTACTGGGACATTTAAAGACGCTTCAGATAAAAACTTTCATGCATTAAGCAAATCCATGCAGTGAAATCACTAAAAGGTATATATAGGTTCAACTAGAGCCTTCATTTGTTTTTCTTTTGCACCGTAAGAAAAAAAAAGTCTGTTTCAAATCCTATTTGTCCCTTATCTCTGTTTGTTCAGTTGTTTTTAATATCACATACTGAAAGAATTTCAATAGGAGCTCCACCATGAAGTCATTTGTTATCCTTCAGCAGGCTTTTGCCTACTGAATTGTAAAGCAGTTCTGACTATTTGCATCCTCCAGATGGAGCGGCATATAAACACTCCCAGATATTTCTGGTAAGTATGAAAAAATATCTTATTTGTCCTTTCTGTGAATAAATAAGAGAATGTCAAATTTTATAGACTAATAAATTTGTATGCCGGCAGTGACATTGAATCTCTCATGGCCTGCAATGTCACAGACCCTGAGAAACACAATTTTTTTTGTTGTTTCAAATGAATACAAAGTCAAATAGAAGCTCAATAAAAAGCCAGAATTTGATTGCATTGTTTATGTCTGCCCAATATTCTAATTCAGTTGCAATTTGCCATGAGGAAATGCAATTTACATGTTTCCCAGGCTTATCGTACAACAATCACTCACATATACATGCTTCTATATGTCAGAGAGAACTCCACTAATGGGTTAAAATGCCCTTTGGCATTAGTCTGCAACAGCTGCTCCCCTCCTCCTAATTTAATGTTAATTTTTATAATATACTGTTAGAGCTGTGGATGCATGGCACAGAAAAAGGCAAGCCAGGTATCTATATTTTTACATTTAAAACTTTTGATATGTGTAAGTTGACTTACATGCACACATGTGATTGACTCAGAAATAGTACTCTACATGAAATAAATCGAGTTGCATCAGTTCAGGCAAATCTTTATGCACTTTTCCAATTTGGGATTAAATTTGTTTCTTATATTTAAATTGATATGCATAATGTAGGGTGTCTAATCTTCATATTCAGTTAAATAATGAACTCTGCAAGATCAGCAGTGATTGACAGTTTAATACTGCTTTTTGCACTTGCCAGTTTTCATATTACACCTTGTAGTTTCTTCCTAAATTAAATGCATTGTGCTCAAAACAGAATAACATCATATATTTTACAAAGTAAACAAGATTAAATAATTTTACAGGTAAATGTGTATATGAAGCACTGAGAATTTAACTTTGCTTGCTTTATCTATGTGAGGAAAAAAAAGTCTGTGAACCAAATACAGCCTGATTATTTTCCAGTTTGGTTTTCTGAAGAAAGAATTTTAATAAGTAACATATAATATTTCTTTTATTACATTCATGCAATTAAAACAGAACTTAGTATCATTTTCATTAATGCTGCTTTGATTTCCCTAAATGAGTTTTAGTTAAATGAAAGTAAATCTGTGATAGAAACATTTAAAATTATTTTAATATTGCTGAAGATGGGTGTTTATAGGGTTTTGGAAACATAAGTTGGATTTGTTTTTATAAAAATATGTCTTAATGCTTTTCCAATTATGACATATGAAAAAAATTCAGCTTAGGTCCATTATTTCTATTACAGTATATTAGCTCATGTCCAAATGTCCTTGATTTCTTCAAAAGTAGCCTTTCCAATGTTAAAACTAACACTATATCTTACCTTTTACAAGCAGATATGAGGTGGAAAAGGAGGTGTATGTGTGTGTGTGTGTGTGTGTGTGTGCGCACACGTGCTTAGTTAAATATGTTATGATAGGAGGTACAAAGATATTTCTTTACACATGTGATTTTTAATGGAAATTATCACGTTGATAATAAATTCTTTGATTCCTGTTATGTGTGTGTACGTGTGTATGAATGTACATGTATGTGTGTGTATATACACACACACGCATACCCACACAATGTCACAGATGTGGCTCAGTAGCTGGTTATAGGAGTCAGGTAGTCTTACAGGATGTGTGAATTGGAAAGAATACTTGAGTGTCTCTAATCGAACCTTGATTTATAGATTGATTATCAAATTGATTCTCAGAAGAGGTAAGATGGTAAAGCCTGGACTAGATCTCACATCTATAGACACTAAGTCCTGGTGTTTTTCCTCCACACTGTCTTTTTGATTCTGGCATTTATTATGTCAGCGAATTGTTTTGGAAAGTTTTAGTGGCTTTATATTTAACCTTCTGCCAAAGTACAATTGTAGTTACTATAAATACTCTCTATATGGTGCTTCTCCATATATATGTACATATACATATATACACATTATAATTATACATACTATATTATATATAATATGTGGAGGATAATATAGCATGTAGTGTGTGTATTATGTATGATATGCTCATCATACAAAGTATATAAATGTTTTTTTAAGTTATCACTAAGTTCAAGACACCACTCTCACTGTTTTTCAAAAAAAAAGTTTTAAAAAAATCCTATTTGAAGCCTGTTTCAGTTATTAAGTCTCTCAAACATTTCTCTTTTGTTTATTGACATGGGCCTCCCAGATATCCGTTCCTTTTGTTCAACTGTAGTAAATTTGGCATTAAAGGATGATATTCGATACTTGCTTCCTTTATAGAGTTGCACCAAAGTCAATGAGAGTTTTACATCAAGGATATGCTATGGTCCTAGAGTACTCACTTAAGACTGTAGAACAGACCCACGAGACTAAGTTCAGTGCCTGGTAAGAGGTTCATGCTAAACTTAACATTGCAGAAGAGTTTCCAGCTGTTGGCTTGATCTGAAGGAGGAGAGCTCCTTTTATGACTGATTACTGTCCTCGGGAGGAAGAGGGAAGCAGAAAGATTCCACACCTCCAATCCACAGAGCGCTCTGCATACTCTGTGGCACTGATTTGAGAAGGCTCATGGCTTTAATGCCTCCCTTTATCAATTGTCATGACTCCAGGCTTTGAACATTCTAAAACCCAGGAAGGGAAAAAAAGGAATATGTATAACTTTAGATGTAGAAAATACTAGAATAAAGTAAAATTACCCTTTTTTAATTTCACCGTGATAAGTCACTTGTGGTTTGTCACTCTCGGTAAAGTAACACAACTAGACTTTATTTGCCAGCTGTACTTAAAGATCTTGGTTTTATGTTTTTAAAAATGTCATCTATTCCTTCAATCACTTGTAAGTCCCCTGTAATCTCTTTTTAATGTAAGCACACTGGAGTTTTCCCTTTTGTTTGCTGCCCTTGCATTATTTACTTTGATCTGCTGTGAGAAAATCTGAAAGTGTGTTGTCCTAAATGCTAGCATCTCACCAACAAGATTTGAGGCCTTGTAGTTTGCATTGAAGAAAAAGGCTCTTGTGTGAAGACGCAGGTTTTGTTTAGTTCTCTCTCCCTGGTGGGAGCCTTAATTGCATTTTCTCTCTCTCACAGTGGCTGGCTAAGGAGAGCCTGCCTTCCCTGCTGATGCTGAAGTTTTCAAGCTCTATTACTCTGTGACGGAGAAAATTCCTTGGTCCAGGAAGAAAAGGGTCAGATTATTTTAAAAAAATGTGTTTAAATAAGTATTGTCAATTTACCATGCACAATAAACAAAAAGAAGAAACAATAGAAATGCTTGATGTTTTTCCCCCTGAAAATCTTGCAGAAGTTTCATGGAACCCAGTTTATAAAATGTACAGTTCTAAATATGAAGAGCCTCAGTCCTTAGGGCAAAGGGGTTAGACTTAATAATAACCAGTAAATGCACCCCTCCCACCAAATAGCATTAATCTGTGTCCTTTCTTAGCCATTCTGAAAGTTCTCTGTAAGTCTATCTGCATATGTGATTAAAATGTATAGGCTATTTCTGGAGTTAGTACTAAGCGTTGACATATATGCCATTTTCAGTTAAGTTATAAAGATCTAATGTTATTAACCTTTTAACTTTCTATTTTGACTTTCTGAGCATATAAACGATATGCTTGAATCATTAGATCGGAAATGAATATTTTAATTTTCTTCTCGTCTGACAAAGTACACTTCACCTTAACTGGCTTTGAGACTGTACCTGCCATGTCTACTTCCACTTCTGTATTTTTTATTCTGATGGGACACAAGGCAATTATAGCATCTACTTAATATTTTCAATTTCAAAGTATCTTCAACATGGAAACTATACTGATCTACACTCACAATAATGCTTGTTTATTGCTTGCGAGTTAAATGTTTTTACGCACATATATAAACTAACTGTATTTTTTGGAAAGTATGGCTTGTTATTCTACTCAGATGGATTACTCAAGTATGTATTTTATTTGGCAATGTCTTATTTTATCCTATTGCTTACTTCTAAACCTTGGTATGTTAGATTTTCTGCTGCCTTCTTTTTTTTTTTTAATGTTTTATTTATTTCTAGGAGAGAGAGAGAGACAGCGTGAGCAGGGAAGGGTCAGAGAGAGAGGGAGTCACAGACTGAAACAGGCTCCAGGCTCTGAGCTGGCAGTCAGCACAGAGCCTGACGCGGGGCTCGAACCCACGAACCGCGAGATCATGACCCAAGCGAAAGTCGGACGCTTAACCGACTAAGCCACCCAGGCGCCCCTTTCTGCTGCCTTCTTAACATTCTCATTCATCAGCTATCTTCCTTCTCCTATAACCTTCTTATCTTCTCACCTGCCCTGTTCTAAGCCATTATTTACCAATGTCTCCTCTCTTGCTACTCCTTGAATGGTTTGATCTCTGCTACTTGTTTGCAAGTGAGCTGAGAGGGCCAATCTTACCCAGGGATAAGAGTAGGGTTTTCTGATGGATAGTAAGGTAGACAGTGGAAAGACTCGTCGGTAGAAATAGCATGGGATTAGTTGCTTGAGAACAGAGCAAGAGAGAATGGAAGAGTTAGAAAGCTAAGTATGTGAATCGTAGGAAGATGCTAAGCAGAAATCGTGAAGACACCTTTCTTGAGGTTGGGATTAAGGATTTTAGCTCTGACCATACGCTCCCATTAGTAATCACTGGGCCTTTCAGGCTTTGTGCAATGAGCTGAACCCAGTCAACAGAATCTTTTCAACTATATTGAAAAGCAGTGATCCAACACAAGAAGTGAAAACATCTCCTTGATACAAGAGTACACACGGCTTTAAGAACACATTAACATCATAAGACAGATATGATTGTCATTAAAAACAGCATCAGGAAGCCTATGTCTTGCTTTATTATCTTCAAACTGGTTAGCGATGTAAGGAGAACCTTCTAAAAACTAATTTAAATGCATAATATACATTTAAACACGGGACACTTTTTTGGGTTAGTTTCAGGATGGTGATTTTTAAATGTTTGCAGCAATCACATTTGAGTGCTATCAGGATTTCTTTTCACTGAATGGTTCACTGGCAGATGACATAGAGAGACAAATTCCCATAATTTTGTTCTTCCTAATCAGGGAAAAATAAAATGGAAGAAACTGGCAAAGACATTATAGGGTTTCATAATAATTTTAAGAAGCATTATATTTGTTTAATTTTGAGAATTCAAGCTAATGTATTGTTATTAATTTTTTTGTTCAGCATTCTCTCTTATTTTAGTTCTGTTAAAATTGGAAATAAGGAATGAAGCACATTTTTTAGAGAGTTCAAAGCACTGTTGGCATATTTTATTTCCCTTGAATCCCATTATGTGTTTTTATAAACACTTCTTAGAGTTTATTCTTTTTCTATTTATTATCACCTCTACTTATTTATTTCAGAAGGAGGGAAATTGTCAGTTAAGATCTATACATAGCTGAAATCTTAGAACAGGTCTAGATAATTCAGCAAGTGGCTATTCTCTTCGTCAGCACATTTTATTATGGTAGAAATTCTCTATGATGAAGGCTAGGGAACCTGATTATTTTTTTAAATAGGTCAAGAAATGGATCAGAAAATCTGCAGGGGATTTATCTCTGTTTCTAGTACTTCATAATGACAAAACTTTCTTTGGCTAATGAGCATGTCTAGATGAATTCAAATATATAGAGAAAAGAGTAGAAGCGGCAGTGGACTTCTAAGAGAATTGGCATAATTGAAGTGATTGAATCCAAAAGATTCTAAATAGTTTGAAGAGTGGAAAGTGAGAGATTAGTTAAACCAAATATGCTCTATTTTCTTATAAGAATGGGTATAAATCACACGAACATAAGAGGACATACACCATTTTGTGCACCAATTCAAAACTAAAAAAAAATGAAACTACTGACAACATTCTGGCCTTAAAATTTCCTACTTTCTCTCTCTTACGTGAGTGCCATATTTGTTCCACTTTTATTCTAGGGCTGCATTTAACCATTTATTCATATTTTGTGCACTGACTTATTGAAACACTTTTATTGAGCACTTCTATGGAGCAGGCACTGTCTGGCCTACAAAGTGAGGTTCTGATAGTCAAAAATGCCTTAGACATAAGAGACTGGACAAAGATACTCTTTACATATAAGTTATATATTCATTAAGATACCTGATATCACCATTAGAAACCCAAATATTGTGCCAAGATACATGTCACCTTCAAGAAAAAATTCAAAATCACTGTGCCTTTGTCCTAAAGTTTTTACTTTCATGCTAATACTTTTTTTAAATTTTGGGTTTCATTACTTTACCTTGCAGAACCTATACTCCATCATCCAGGATAAGAGCTGACCTTATGTTATTCAATAAATACAGTAGAGATAATAATGTCCTGTTTCCATTTTTATGCCTCTCAAAAGGAAAAAAAAATCCTTAAATATAACCTAAACTATATTTTGTGTCTTTCTTTTATATTTTCATCCATTCATTCTTTAAATGCCAGCTCCAGTGATACTTTCTCTGTGAAACTCTCCTTGCCCAATCACTGAGCAAGATTCAAGTATACCATAGAAAGGCATTTAAATTTCAATTACTCCTCTTATAATCTATTGTAACCATTCATTCTCTTGTGCCCTTTCTACTAAAGGCTGTGTGTGCACTTGGAGGGCATGTACTGTCTGTTATCAACTCTGTATTCTGGTTACCTTGGCACAATATCTAAGCCATAACAGCTCAGTAGATATTTCTCGAATTAATTTAATCCTCTTATAATTACTATTTAAACTCTTTTACCTTACATCTTTGGGACCTCTGTCTATCCTTTGATAGGAAAATAAAAGCAGAGGTCCTGATCTTGTTTTTATACAATACTAAATAAATCTCAGCTCTTTCTTGTCTGTAGGAAAATTTAAAATCCCATTTCTAAGACTTAATATGAAAATTCAGGTTTAGTATGAGAATACAGATTGAGAGTGATTAGCTGGTTTGCATTGTTTTCTGTTGCTCTTTTGTTGCCTTTTTTTTTTTTTTCAGGAAAGTATCACTAAGAATCAAATTTAGGTATTTGTACAGTTGGTTGTTAGAGTCAGGAATCTGTAACATGTCCTGATCTTTCTGCTATTATCATAACTTCTTTTCGTGCAAGGACATGGGAACATGTGCATGCATGTCAATAGGTATGCATGTGTGTGTGTGCAGACGTGTGTAAGCGTGTGTGTATGTATGTGTGTGTGTGTATGTGTGTGTATGTATGTGTAGCCACTGACTAGTCTTCTGAAGCAACACCTTTGTTACCTTTGTTCTTATTTTTCACTGTCTACTTCAGTCTCGTCTTATTGATCCTTCCTGTGATAATGGCTTGAAAGATTTTGAGAAAGTTTTATTTTGTTTAATTTTGATAGAGGCAATTCTTTTACTTGGAATAAACTAGATAAAATAATTTGACTGTGGTCAACAAATCTATACCCCTGCCTCCCGGAATTATAGGCCAGCCACAGCATGAACTGTTAATACATATTTCTGCACTCCGCAGATTTCAAATATGCAGTAATAACTATCACAAATAAATATCTCGTTCTTTGACTTTCCAAGATTGTTTAGTAGAAGAGGAAGACTAAGAAATTAAGTCCAGTTAACACACACTGAAGGGAAAGGGATGTACAGAGACAAATAAGATAGTGTCTGTGATTTTTATAGGAGATTTGTAACTATCCTAGTAACTGTAATTCAAAGCAGTGTTTGATACAAATTTTACCAGCAATACAAGTAATTAGGCATTGAGACAATTAGAAGGATAAGAAAACATGCATCTTATTTTCTAGTGAAAGGTTGTTTAACATGGGTTTTGAAGAATAGGAGGAAAAGACATGAGTGGAGTGTGTCCATTTTGCCGGAAATGTAAGAATTTGAGGACGACGCTACAGTTAAGATGGTAGAGAAAACTTTGCTGAGCAACGAATGTATAGTTGAGAAATTAGTACTTGCCCTGGTAAGCAGTATGGTGCCACTGAAACTTTCTGAAGATGGTATGATCTGATCCAATTCAACCTTTAAGAAGACTGAGGCAAAAAGGTTCATAAGCTTTTTGTATGGCCTGTTTCAGAAAACAGAAAGAAAAAACCAAACCCTAAGGAAATGCTATAGGAAACTGAGGTTACCACCTTATCTTGGAAACAGTCCAGATATTTTCCATGTACAAATTTGGTATCAAATTTAGAATGGAATTTTTAAACAAAATCCATCAAAGAATCCTAAAGATCTGGTCTCTATATTGGCATGGCAACAATTGTCTAGAAGTGAGTAGTAGTTTGCCTCTTTTCTGTGGTACCTGTGTGCTCGTTCGTGTCAGTCGTCATAAGGTCTGGATGTTTCCTGCTTGCTTCGTGAGGCAGTTAAGTGTGAAGCCTTTATTGTAACCTAATCAACAAAAACAGAACATATGGCCCGAGTTTCAAACTTACCATCCTAAGATCCTGAAAAATACTAATTATATAGTACTCTGAAGGTATATTTATTAATTATATAGAGTATAATTTCATGGTTTATCTCCCTTAGTCATTGTATTTAATTTTGTATGATTAATAATAAAACCATCAAACTGAAGGTTTTTCTAATTGATTATTTTGAGCAAGGGATATATTTAAAATATATTTTATTAATCAGTGAGTGGGACAAAAAAGCATAGAAAGTGATTTGACTTATATAACAAGATTTTTATTTTACAGAAGGAAGAATAGGAGTAAGAGGAAAGTAAAAGAAAATTTTTTCAACAAAAAATGAATAAATAAACTTGGGAAATTTAGTCATATTTTAACATTAATAATAGTATTAGCGTTTTTGGAGTGAATTTTCTACAATATATGGTGTGTTTTCTATTTTATACCCTATTATTTGTAATATCCTCCATATTTTATTTTGATATGTTTTATATCAGTGACAAATGAAATAACATATTTAATCCAAACTTAAGTGTTTTTAGAATCCTCTGAAATACAATGTTAATATATAAGCTAGGATAGCACAAAGAAGAAACTCTATTATGTAATTTTGTGTTCAACTTGCCAAGTTCTTCCTTTTAGGTCTGTCTTATTTTATGCACTTCCTTTTATCTGGAAGTTTCTCTTTTTTACCTATTCTGGTCTATTTCCTGTGCTGTTGCACAGTTTAGTTATCATAACCTCAGTGCATCTTTCCTTGACCCCTCTCCACCAGGTTGATTTAAGAATGGAGCATGTAGGGATGCCTGGGTGGCTAAGTTGGTTAAGCTTTCGGGTCAGGTCATGATCTCATGGTTCCTGGGTTTGAGCCCCACGTCAGGCTTCCTGCAGACAGTGCAGAGCCTGCTTGGGATTCTCTCTCTCTCCTCTCTGTCCCTCCCCTACTTGCTCTGTCTCTCAAAATAAATAAATATATAAAACTTTATTTTAAAAAAAGTGGAACGTGTAATGCTTTGTGATTTACAGTCTTTTAACAAACACCATCTTATTCGCCCCTCATTCTCCTCATTCCTTCATTCATTCATTCATAGAATGTTTGTGAAACACCATTTCTGTGCCAGCACTGGAGTAGAGGAGAGGTTTCCAGACATGCAATAAAGAGATTTTATTTTTAGGAAACTCATAGTTTAGTAAGGTAGAAAAATTACTCTGTGTAATTCGATGTGTGAGTCCAAATATTGAGATTTGCACAGGTGGAAACAAAATAGGTGAATATATTTTAGATGAGGTGGCCAGAATGGGAGAGAGAGAGATAAGGAAAAGATTTTGCTGAGTTTTGAAGACCTCAAGGGATTTAAGTAGGAAAGGAGAATAAAAGAAAGACTGAAATCAAAGATAGGAAACCAGTAGCTCCATAAAATAGAACTGTTTTTGTTTTATTTCATTATTTTCCTCCGTTGAGTGCCGAATATGGTCTTGGTCATATGCAGAGCACTCTGCATGTATTCTTCATTACAGGCAATGAGTCTGAGACACAGAGAAATTAACGTTCCTTATCCAAAGTATGCTTTCCCTTGTCATTTTCTGCATTCTATTTTCTAAATTATGAGGTTAAATGTACAGCTTTTTTCCAAATACCTGTGAATGAAAGAAGTTGGGTTTTTTCTAAAATTTAAAATGTAACTATCAAAACGTTTTTTCTTATTCATACTTGTTTTACACATACATATTTAGCCCATTGTTTTATATATCAAGTTCTTGTATTTTCACTATGTCTGTCCTCTAAGAAAGCTTGAGTTAGACGTGACAGAAGGAAAGGCATTGCTGCTAAATTTTATCAAATGGCATCCAAATATTGCTGAAAGATAGAAGCAACTTTCTTTTCTAAAATTATTTGAAGTGCTAAAATTAAGATATCACGTAAAACTCCAACTTTCTAGTATTGACATTCCTTAAGTCATCATCTCATAAATGAATGGCATGTGAGGCCCATGTTGCTCCTAGGATAACAATTTTAAAGAGTGTAATGGAGACATGATTTCTGTTTACAAGTTATGTTTTCTGTAAATAGTCTTAAAGTGGACTTGATAAATATATGCAATTCTGGTAGTATCTTACTGTGTACCTTAAGAGATACTATTTTGACCTAAATTAGTAGAGGAAAAGTTACAGTTTACATTACTTTTATTTGTTATAAGAGACATTTTAATCATGAACAAATTTTATTATAAAGAAAACAAGTTAGGGCACCTGCATCCAACTTTGGTTCAGGTCATGATCTCGTGGTCTATGAGTTCTAGCCCCGTGTTGAGCTCGGTGGTGACAGCTCGGAGCCTGGAGCCTGCTTCAGATTCTGTGTCTCCCTTTCTCTCTGCCCCTCTCCTGTTCTTGCTCTCTATCTCTCTAATTGTTTTAAATAAACAATAAAAAATTAAAAAAAAAAAGAAAACAAGTTATGTCTTTGGAAGCTAAGATTTTTAAACTTAATTTTTTTTGATTGGAGGCATTTTGTCACCATTATAGAGCTATATAATCCATGGAATGTTAATTAAAGAACCATTGAGTGTTCCCAACAGTCACTAAGGAAAAACTTGATAATTAACTGATTTCATTTCTTTAACATTTGCTGTACGGTCAAAGGAGAGGATGAATAAAGTATGTATTTTTAAAATATGAATTACATTTGAATTATACAAAAATTAAAGTACCAAAAAATTAGAAACAAAAGTAGATCAATTGTTAAAAACCTGGCTTCTAATAATGACTGGCTAAGCAAATTATTAGAATGAAGGGTGTTCATTTGTAAACTGGAGTATTAACTAGTTGATTTGTAAGGTGTAGTTAAGCAACTAATTTATGTAATTTATATAGACTGGAAGCCAATGTTGTATACAAATATTTAAAATTTTATTTTATTTGTTTTTAAAAAATTTATTTTCAGGTAATCTCTACACCCAACATGGGGCTGAACTTACAGCCCAAAGATAGAGTCACATATTCTACTGACTGAGTCAGTCAGGTGCATTATCTCCCAAATATTTAAAATATTAAACAGCTGGCAGAGGTCAGCAAGTCTATTGTAGGAACTTAAGGAATAATACAGTCCTAGTGTACAAGTTTAGATTAGTTTTATTTTTTAAATGGTGGACACATATAGAGGCTCTCATTTATACAGATTCACTAGATTCTTAAAAGCCTAAGATATTATAATTGAAAATATTTCCTTTTCTTATTCACACATTATTTCCTAGAAGAGGAAAAATGATACTAAGTTTGAACAGCATCTACAATATACTATGAAATACTTGCAAATTTTATCCATTTAATTCAATAATAACCTTATGATGTGGATATCATGAAAACCATTTCAGTAATGAGGAAACTGAGACTCATTGTTTATCTTACAAAACAGCATGAGAAAGTTAGGATACGAGCCCTGATTGCCTGACTCATGCTCTCCTTACTATACTTCACTGTCTTCCAAATATAGGTGTCAGTGCCCTTTGAGTTCCCTCTCCTCCATTAGAAGAAATGTACCTCTAAATAACAAAATGGATGTGGCACCTGAGTGAGTCAGCTGAATGTCCGACTCTTGATTTAGGCTCAGGTCATGATCCCAGGGTCCTGGGATTGAGCCACTCTCCTCACCGTCCCCCCTCACCCCAGCTCTGTGCTGAGTGTGGAGCCTGCTTAAGATTCTCTCTCTCTCTCTCTCTCTCTCTCTCTCTCTCTCAAGTAAATTTTTAAAAAAAGTAAAAATAAATAAATAGCAAAAGGGTGACTGTTGTAAACCCAGGGAGTAAGACAGTGAAATATTCTTGATAACAGGATTATGGGAGGTGAAAAGAATACATATGAAAATTTTAGTTGATCATTAAGATACAAAGATAATGCATAAGGCTTTAGGAGCTTTGAGGATTCTCATAGACATTTGCATTGTAGGCCGTGAGGATTCTAAGATATTTGAGACAGGGTGGGAGTGGGGAATAATGAAGAAAGAACAAGGTATGCAGATCAAGTCAGATGAGAAGTCATTTAGTGGAGGTGAATGATGAGGACTAAAAAAATTCACTATGAGTTGCGAAGTAAAGCAGCATCAGGGTTTCTTTGGGGAGGATAGAAGAGAATTTTTCCGATTCTCTTCCAATTTTTACCAATTTTTCAGTCTGGGCCAGAAAGATTCAAACATACTTTTAATTTTTGTTCAGCAATGAAAGGAAATTATATAGAAGAAAGAGCTCTCAAAAAAGTTAAAAAGCAAAAGCTGTAGAAAATCATTTCATATAATTTTATGAATGATACTTTTTTAATGAAGGCAAATGATCCAGGACTATGGGAATCCAAAGACTGATAGTCCGTCTTTCTTTATTGATTATTATAGCATCACCCAAACTGGAAACAGTGGAATCACATTAACCAGTTTGATCTTCATAAATCAGTACGTTAACAAAACATCACATTAGGGTAACATCTACGTCGTAATATTGCACTATTCACTTAATTTTCTATAGGTTGTTTCCTATTGAATAATAAATTGGCCTTGGATGGGACTTTCATTTCTTTATCTGAAGATTCCAAAGCCTGAAAGTCAAAAGTTTATCTCAAATGCATCTAAAAATAGCAGTAAAAAGTTGTCTCATGATGGGGCTGCCTACCCTGATTGTGAAACATTGTGCTATGCACTATTTCCCTTATAGATTATGCCCATTAAAAATGTTTCTGCTAAAATTTGTAGGGTAGTAGTGACTTTGAGAAATACACAGAAAGGAAGGAAACGTTTGGTCAAATTACTGCTTAATTATCCCAAAGCTGGAGTGACTGGCTTTGTTTTGCCCTCCTGTACTGAATAACTTCTGATGCAATCAAACTGAAAAGTCAGGAAATTAACTTTTATGGAAATTGAGTCATGCATTAAATGCATTTCCAATTCTGATACTGTTTATTTAGTAACCAGTAAAACTGAACCAAGTTGTACTATGAATTGAAGGATTAGGACTTCAAATAAGCACTTCCATTTCCTTCAGTATCTCTACACTTGGCTGGCCACAGTCTCTAGGAATTTTGTTTTTTTATATTGTGATTTAAAATAGAGAGTACAGTGTTTATGTAAAGTGATTTTAGAGTTTTTAGTTTTCACCTGTGACAAAAGTTTTTATTTTTTATTTTTTAAATGTTTATTTTAGTTTTTGAGAGAGAGCAAGCAAGTGCACAGTAGGGGAGGAACAGAAAGAGAGAAAGGGAGACATAGAGCCTGACACGGGCTTGAACCCACAAACTGTGAGATCATGACCTGAGCCGAAGTCAGATGCTTAAGTGACTGAACCACCCAGATGCCCTTGTTTTATGTTTTGTTTTTAATTAAATTCTTTTTACATACTAGCTATTGTTATTTTATTTTTTCTTTTCTCTGAGTGACCTTCAGATAACCTTATTCGTACAGAGGGAAGTCTCCAACAACTATATTCAGTTCAGACTTACACTTTCACGAAAGACTATGTTTTATGTAAAAGAACTTACTATAGTGTAGTTAATATATATGTGTTTTTGTATAAATATGCGTGTGTATGTGTGCATATATCTGTGTTAATAGAGACTTTTAAGCAAATACAAATATATTAAAACTATTTAAGATTATACTGATATATCAGAAAAATTAAGTGGACATACCACTATTTTTTTCAAAATTTGTGTACTAAGCTTAATTAACCGATTTGCCTATATGGCCATAGTCTTATGATAATTATTGTTATCTTTCAATTTTCTTTGGTTTGTCAGTTTGAGGTAGGACATTTCCATCTTTCGGTCATATCTCTTGGTGAGAGCGATGACATGAGGCTTTTGGCCTACCAATGTGTTCATAGAGCCGTAGAGACGAAGGTCTCTCTAATGGGCCTGTGTTGATGAATCATCAGTTCAGCTTTGTAGAAAGTTATAATTAACCATTTTGTCCTTGATTATGTGTTCACGGCTTAAGATCTTCTAAAAACATGTTAGATTTGTTAGAATGTAGTACCTTTTAAGAACATTTGAGGACATGTACCTAGAAATTTTGTTCTAGCATAGATGGTATCTGGTCTTATGCAAGAGCACGTTGACTTTGGAGTTAGATTCACCCAGAAATGAGTCAAAAGTTATTCAGTTATTTAACTTTCCACATCTTTAAAATGTGCATGGTAATGCTATTCTGGGTGATATGGTGTTGGAATTAAATGAAATAAGGTATAGCTTCTATTGTATCATATGCACTCAAGGGATATGTGTTCCTTCTGCCTCTACATGTCCTTTATTGTAGGGATTGGTAGAACATCATCACTTCGGGGCGCCTGGGTGGCTTAGTCGGTTGAGCGTCCGACTTTCGCTTAGGTCATGATCTCGTGGTTCGTGGGTTTGAGCCGCACGTCAGGCTCTGTGCTGACTGCCAGCTCAGAGCCTGGAGCCTGTTTCAGTCTGTGACTCCCTCTCTCTGACCCTCCCCTGCTCACTCTGTCTCTCTCTCTCTCTCCTAGAAATAAATAAAACATTTAAAAAAAAAAAAAAGAACATCATCACTTCTACTCTGACACCTGCAGAGTGTTTTACAAGCCTGCAGATTCCTATCCAAAGAACACTTTGTGTTACATTTTCCAATCTATTTGTATATTGATGATAGAAACCCTCCATTGTAAGAAGTAGAAACATAACCAGATTGTTGTGTCACACTGAAAATATGGGAATAATTTTGGCAACTCAGCTACCACCTTAGAAGGTAATTGCTTCATTTTGTGTCTGTTTTCAGAGCAGACTGTAAGTGGTCCATTCGATGTATAAATTCTAATTATGTGCACCAATTTGTAGTTGAACAATATTGCAGTTCTCTCTGATTAGCATGAGCATCAGAGAATATGATTTCGCTTCAGGTTAATGTTAACCCAGAGAGTCACATCGCTTAGTATCATTTTGAAAATTTGTTTATTAAAAACATTTGTTTGACATTAGAGCAGCCCAACTCTTTGTTGTTGTTGTCATTCTTGTGTGTGTGTGTGTGTGTGTTCTGTTGGTTTGTTTTGTTTCTTTTTGACAGACGATAGAGTGACTGGACTGTGCCATTAATCTATTTAAAGGAAATAAAATTAAAAATCTTAAAGATAATTGTGCATAGTTTGTGAACTAATGCAAAACAACTACCTTAATGGGGATTATTTGTATTCCATTTCCATTGGTTTACTCCAAAGATATATTCTCAATGATAGTAAAGTAATAAAAGATTGTTTTCACAGCTGTTTGTCTTTGATTACATATTTCTTTGAAGTACTGTAATAAGACAGACTTTGAACCTGGAAAGGGATCAAATAATGAATTGTTCTGCTTTGTGAAGCTTAAGAAGGGATTTTATTGTCGAAACATATAGTGCGACATATTTTTTCTTCTAACAGTTAAATAATGGTTGAAAGTACTGTGAGATCATTACAGATGGACTAGATTAAAGGGCGTGGGGCCAAGTGTGAGTGATCGTTACCAAAAAATTGGTACTTTGGTTTTTAAAGTCAGATTTTATAATTACCAAATATTTCAATGGTTTACTTTTCAGTGAAAATAGTATATTACAAAGATTCTGGAATATCTTCTCATCTTATAATATTTATATCTAAAGACAGTATAAAACTTAAATTCCTGAATCCCAAGAGACTTATTCCAAGTTTGTTATCCACTTCAAGTTTAAGAAGATTAGATTAATGAGATTCTATAAATTAGACTAAATGTCATTAGATAAAAGAACATTAACAAACATCATATGGTTTTCTTGTATCTGAAATAACAATTTAGAAAGTGTAACAAAAAGTTCAGTTGTAGCCTTCTCAATAGATTTTCAGATGTTACATATTAATTTAGCTGTAACTATCATTATTTACATCTAAACTTTCTCTTAAGTATCACTTAATGTTTATTGATCAGCAGACATGTGGTGGGCATTATAAAAATAATAGAATTAGGCATAATCATTGTAGTATTTTATTTTGGTTCAACCTGGGATGTATGTACTCTTTTATGTAATTATAAAACATCAAACGGTAATGGAGTAGCCATTTCAATAACGTATATTTTGTTATCAAAGTTATATTGCAACAGCAGGCTGCATTTGTAAATATTTGGAAGTTCCTGACTATTGTAGAGCAAGAGATTAATATTTATGTATGCATTTTGGGGTCTCATTATGAGTTTAATATTTTTTCCAAAGTAGTTTTTGTTGTATTTAGAAGAAACTTTTTTCTTTGTTTAAGATATAAACCTTTCAAATGATAATTTTCATGGAAATACCAGACAAAGGAATATTGTAACTTTAGAGATTTTTATGATGAAGGTGTGTTTAAGAGATGTCACTTTGATATTTTTACATTATGTCCTACATTTGTCAGCTAAAACCAGGATATTGCCTCAATGAGAAAAAGCATGTTCTGCACTTGTCAAAAGGCAGTAAGTAATGATTAAAATAGCAGTGTGAAACGCTAGGAGATTAAAGTGATGCTAATGATAAGTGAGAGAAGAAAAGGGCAAGCTATATTTTAATCCCTGAGAGAATGGTTAATGACTTCTATTGCCTGAGATTAAACTAAACCTGTCTCATCAGCTTTTTCTGCCTGGTGAAAAAAAGCTCTCTCCACTTTAATTTATTAAAGTCTTTTAAGGAAGCACATTGATCTACAGAGGTTAAACTTTTAAAAATTGTGCAAAATACACACAAATGCTTTAACAAAAGTGTGATTTTGTTGCTTTTAGGCATTCTCACAGATTTATAAAGAATTCATTGTCTGTGCCATAGTATGTTTAATTAAGGAATTTTAATTACCTAAACTAGGAGGTTTGTTCCCTTAAAAAACCAGAACATATTCATAGTACTGTGTAGGCACAGGGCAAGACTGTAGAGGAGGTCAGTCTATATGAAGAGATTAAATTACGCTAGTGATTACATGGTTTGTTCAGAATAATAGATGTACTGTTCAGAAAAATAAAATCTTGCTTTAAAAAACTTCGAGCACTATAGTAAATTATAATCTTTAAAAGAATCGATCTACTGTTAACTGTAGTTAGTATGCTTTTATGAATTTCAACATCTGACAATTCAGCTGGTATTTCATTTCTGAAATAGTTTTTTTCATCCTTTGCCCATCCTCAACAATGGGGATTATGTCTGCCTTTACTCAAATATCATTTATCTTTGCGCGACTAATATGTACCTTATTCTAGTGGGATAAATTGTGTGTGTGTGTGTGTATGTGTGTGTGTGTATTTGTATGCATGTATGTGCCTAATGGTGTGGAGATAGGAAGATGGAAAATGACAAAAAATCTCACCCAAATCCTTTCTATGACTTTGTAGGCCCTATACTTACATTTACCAACATTACATCTTAATTATTTTTGGTCATTTATCATCAACAGAACAATTCTATCAAGTCAGGTCAAAGTAGTTTATTGATCCGTTGTTATAGGGGAGAAGTGATTTCTGCTTTCTAGAATGGTATACTTCTCCTTTCTAGAGTCATATAAATGCTACCATGGTTCAAAAGTTACTGATTTTTTCTAAAAGTAGATTCTTATTTGCATTTAAATACCCAAATGACTTTCTAATTCAGCTATTTCATGACAGAGTTGTACCTCAATTTAGAAGAAATTTATCATTTGATCACTTTGGCAAAGTTTTTTACTTTTTTGTTTTGTTGATTTTTGCTTTTGGTGGTGGTGGTGTTCTTTGGAATCCCATTATTAATACTATCTTAAGAGCATATTTCTTTCTACTGACTAAACCGAGAACCGTAAGTAAGATCTTTTCTAAAATTTCACTATCTAAAATATTTTTAAAACTTTATTTTATACATAACTTTTTAGGCTAAGGAGTTTAAATGCAATACATTCTTTGATGTTAATGAAACACCAATTTTTCTGAAGGCCATGTAGCCCTAATGAGCAGCTTCTTATAAAAGAACATTTAATCAAGGTTTATTTTTAACTTGTTTAAACAGATCTAATAGTTTGTGCTGATTTCATTTCAGTATAATAATTGCTAGCAATCCTATTAGTAAGTCCTGGTACAGGGAAGTTAACACAAATTCCAATCTAATGAGAGTAGTGTTACAGCAAAAACCATGTCGTCAAAGAAAGATCTGTATTATATTGGACAGAGGCACCTGGATATTCTGTCCATAGTTTTGTTTCCATAAAATTCTCAGTCCTGAATTACTAATATTTACATGGATTTTACTAGCTTTAGTTAACAGAGATTCCTATCACCATTACAACGGGGACAAAGTTAATGAAAACAACACTTATTTAAGGGGACATTTTGGGAAAAGAAATTATATTTACCACCCAAGCATATTTGGTATGGATCATTTTCTTACAATAAAGCCTATTATATAACGTAGCTATAATTTGTACCTATGGTGCTTATAAAAACCAACCTTTGAGTGCCTTTTTTCTTCCGTGAGCTTCAGATTGGAAGAAATGAAATGTTACTGGAATATGGGACATCTAAGTGATATACCTGATAGAAGTGAAGGATGATTCAGGCTGCCAGCATATTATAGTTTTCAAGATAGGTGACAAAAGAGTTTTATAAAGAGCCAAATGTTTTAAATTAACTTACTATTAGAATTGGCTTAAAGCAACATTATGGTACCTTAGGTTGTTCAGTGGATGCAAAGATTTCCTTGCATTTAGGAATGAAAACAGCAAAGCCCAGAAGTAAGACTCTTTTGGTAGTGAAAATACACGAAGGCAAGAATTTCAGGCCTAATAATGAAAGTGAATATCTGCCAAGTTCAGGTTATAATCTTTTAAACTTTTTATTACTTAATATGACACAGTGACATTTAAAATATGGAGAAATTGAAGATAAATAATATGGAGTGAATGGCAGAATTGATTTAAAATTTTAAAGCTGTACTAAAAGTATTCTAATGCACTGAAGGGCATTTGTAAGTTATACATTGTTTATAGGTTTCTGATTAGAATCCCAAAGCATAATGTATTACAGCTTGCCTTTCCCATGATAGAGAAAGAATATTGTCTGTAAAAAATAGTGGATAGTAAAATTTAGCCTCTTTTTTCATGTAAATCATCTGCTTTTTGTGAAAGATCTTTATGCATAGGATCATGTCACATGTTATTAATTTCAATCAATAACTGATATATTTGGTCTTTTTGGAAGATTTCTTTATGAAGAATATTATTTATTGCTCTAAAGAAATTAAAATTAGAGTAATGGTGTGAGAAGTCTGATTTTTTACCCTCTATATAAGAAATAATGTTTCACAAGAGTACTAAAATCGTGATATGCTGATAACTTGATAACTTAAAAGTTTTTTTTTTATTACATTTGGTAAAAGAGTATCTGATTTACACTCTGTTTTTTACTAAAGTGATCCTACCAACGCAAACATTATAATCAACTAGGGTGCACGATACCAGTGTAGATTCATCGGTCTCATCCTACATATACTCAATTTCACATTCTGGAGGTGGAACTGAGAAATTCATACTTTTAAAGAAGTTCTACAGGTGTTTTTACTCTGCACAAAGGTTTGAGAACTACTTTTTAGAGAAAAAGTGCCAATTCTATTGGCTGAGTGAAATGGCCCCTATTAAGCACTTTGTACTTAAAATGAGCCTAAAAGAATTTAGGATATTTTCTGTAGAGTGTATGTATTAAATTTTTAAAAAGCATTTAGAAAAAATATTACAAAGACATGTGTGCAGCTTTAAATATAAGCATAAGGCACATAGATGTCAAACTTAGGACTGACACTGTATACTCAAATGAATTATGTCATCTGGCTCAAGTCCCTATTCTATCTTAACTGCAAACAAACTCACACTATTTGTACTGAATGCTTATACACATTGCATTCTGAATACTAAGTTGGAATGTATTTACAAATCTGAAAGAACTGCAATGTTTAATGCATAGGTCGCCATAGAAACTAATTAACTTTTATTTCTATGTCAAGCTAAAGTAGTCTAATACAGATGAAAATTGTGGCAAAGGAATTATAGTATCAAAACTAGGGGGGGGGAAGCACCAACACTCAGCAAATGTGCAATCGAAATGCATGATGGCAAATAACTCAGCAGTGGGTTGTTCTTAATTCCAGTGATTATGATGTTAAAAACTGTACAGATAGAGTCCACATTTTCCTTGAGCTGTTTGAGCAATTTAAATGGAATTTGGCAAACAATAGAAGTAGTATACCATCTATCAAACAATGCCAGGAAAGCATTTCAGTTTAAGGATTATTCCATATTTTATTCCAGCTGCCTTATTTTGTTCTAAAATTACCTGTCTTTTTTTGAATTAGGAAAGAAAAAAAAACAAATGGCATCTTTATAGTTCATTCATTGTGCTCGGGACCATAGAGCTGTTCTTATAACACTTTTAAAAGTGCATAAACTATAAACATTCAACTTTCTCGAGGGCAAACACTTACTATACATTTTACATTTTTCTCCAGTCCCATTTATTGAATATGTTTTCACATTTAGAAAAGTGATATATAAGTATAAAGAATGAATTTTCATTACATCCTGGTTTATCCCACACTTTCCTACCTACATGAGGCTTCTCCCTGGCCTGGTCATTAGAGAAATAGACACCCCTCTTGTGTCCTTAGACTCATTTCAAAAAGGAAGGTTGCACAGTAGGTAATCCCTAAGTTATTTTTGTGTTGATTATGGCATGTCTTATTTTAAGGAGAGTGTCGATTGGAGGGATAGTTAACGACTAAGAATATTCAAATAAAAGAGGCTGAGGATCATTGTTGAGTTTTTAGAGGCAATAATGAAACTTCTATTACTGAAATAGTTTTAGTGAATATGCACTTATTCTGAACTTCTAATTTCATGATAGCCCATAATAATACTAATAGTAATAGTAGGAATTTTCAGAATTAAACACATAAACACTACACCATCATTAAAAATGCTGAGTTTTGCCCCAGAGACTAAATTACATATTAGTGGAAAATATTGCTTATCTGCTGCTTAAAATATCCTTATTTTTAAGAAATCATATTCTTTTCATCTCACTGAAACTTACACAGAAGAAAAAGTGTTAAAGGGCTAGGAAAATATTATTTCATCATTCCTGTTCCATTAGAATTCACTTGGGTGGCTGAGAAAATGGTTTATGGATTAGAGAGAGAAGAACAAGCTAAAACATTTCATACCTTCATCTCTGATAAATTCCCCAAACTCATTCTTTGCATCTGAGCCATAAATAACAACCATGCTTTTTGTTAAAAAGAGCTTTTTTCCTACACCAGGTCTTTTGTCTTGGAGATGAATGCTATAATAAATTTGAAGTCTTAGGGGGGGCATTGTTTGAACTATAACATTATGGTTTACAACTGTTGCTTCTATTATGAGGAGGATAAAAAGCGACTATGAAGCTTGATCTCTGTCATAGAAATGGATTAATATTTCAGTCTTCAATGTGGGTCAAGTGTATGATTCTCCCCAAAGCAATTCACCATGATTAATTTTTATTATGTGGGCATTCAGATTCTCTTTATATTCTTATGTATTTTATCCCCCCACCAAATCCCCCCACCAAATACTATAACTTAGATTTTTGCTTTACATGAGAGCAGAGAGACAGGATTTTTAGATCGTATTAAACTGTTTAAAGAACCTTATGGAAATAAGCTAAAATTTCTAAATTTCTTTCTTCTTTAAAATTATATGAATAGCCCAGATTATAATAGAAACTTAAATCATTATTATCAATAATAAAATTAAGTTAGTTTACTGATAAACAATATCAAATAGTGTGATATTTCAATTGCCAAGTAATATGATATTTTAATCTCCCAGTGATTAAGTAATTAATCATCAGGAAAATGTAATGTCACTGGGGGGAAAATGGAAGTTGCATAAAGGTATAGTGTTTATGATCTGTTTTATCTGAAAGGGAGGAGAGTCTTAACCAGAAAATAAGATCTCTCTTTGACTTTATTATCTTACTCTGTCAGTCTAGCCTATGAGTTTTCACACACATTGTGCATGATGCTAATCACTACAAGACTTTGAAAAAATAACTTTTTTGGATCCTTATCTAAGTAAGACCATTTTTTTTTTCAGGAAGATACTGACACTTTTTATGTGTAACTAATTTCATGTATTAAAATCATTTTTTTGGGCTTTTATTCTTTCCTAGTTTCTGAGAAATTGAAGGAACTTCAAAATTAATTCCTACAAAGTATTTGTAAGAGCAACCATCAAGTCTTATGTATTTATTTTACAAGTTATTGTTGAGGGCCTACTGCCCACCAGTCACATTAGTTATAAATTCAAGCAATCCATGATTTCCGTCTACAGGAAGTTCAAAATCCAGGATGCACAATCACGAAGGGAGAAATAATTACAGTCACTGAGAACAGATATAAAGAGGTTGCATGATGTTTTGTGTTGCTATATATAATTTAGCTTCATTAGCCAGCATGTCTCAAACCTGGCTGCACCCTAGAAAAATCTAGGATGCTCTTAAAAAATACCGATACCTAGACCTCACTTCACACTAACTAACTAAATAGAAATATCAAGAGATGTGTGAAGCCAGGCCACTGAGGTTTTAAAAACCTTCCCAGGTGATTAGAGATTGTAACGTACTTCCAGGTTGAAAACTGCTGGGTTAGAACTGAGAGCAGAAAGATAAAAATGTAGACAGGGGAGGGAATTTGAGGGAGATAGAAAAGCGGTTGGAAATAAGAACTTCACAGTTAGTTTGAACCTGTTTTAGGCCCTGGCTGTGTTATTCTCTAATCCAGTGATTTTAGATGAGTTATCTCTGGGAACATTGCTAGTAAAATTGGGGGTCTTAAATCTCACTTCACATGGTTGATAGAAGGAGTAAATAAGATAGCATATAAAAGCATTTTAACAGTGCCAGGCACAGGCAATGACAACTATTATTATTGTTGTTTAAAGATCAGTTGGAGTGATAGGCAGGGGGCCAATCATGAAGACTCTCATTTAGTCTGTGGAGTTAGATTATATTTTGAGAGTAACAAGGAAATATGATGTATGAGAAAGACTTAATAAAGCACACTACATAACCAAATTTTCATGGCAGAAGTAAAAAACTTCAGCAGCCAACTAGGGGACCAGTTGGAAAGTGCAGTACAAATGGAGGTGTTAGCCTTAAAAATAAAACTGCCAGTTACTTTACCAGCAAAAGATGGGTGTATTCAAGAATAGTAGAGAATTGCACTCCAGGACACACAAGGTACAGCAAAGCCATTGACAAGTCCTGAGAGCAAAGGGGATGAACTGCTCTCTTACAGAGGAAAGCAGGAAGCTGGGAGGAGCTGTTATAAACAAAAAAGTCCATCGGAAGAAACTGGGAGTGTGAAGCATTGTGGCTTTTCACTGGCTGAGTTGTGACTGTCTGTCATTGGCTGGGGTGTTGCCAGGGGAGAAGGAAGCCTTCCTACCCTGTGCTGCCATAGTAAAATAGTATTCACAGGCAAGGCACAAGGTAGGTAGGTCTGTCTCTTCTGGTTGGGTCTGCAATGGACAATGAGTGGTAGGGCATGACAGCGCCCCCTGCCAAACCTCCTGATTCCATCCTGGTTATGTTTCCTTTTATTAATTTTCAGAGGCAAGAAGCCTCATTAGAAGACTATTTTAACAGTCTGAGTAGCAAATAAATAGGGCTTTTGCTAAGACAGTGACCTCAGGAATGGAGAGGGAGAAGTGAATGTAACAGTGCCATAAATGGTAGAAAAAGCTAATGGAATATGATCACATATTAGGTGTTTGTTGATGAGAGGGGATGGAAGGAACAGGTGACGTCCAAAGTTAAAGTCTTCCAAATGCCTGGTTTGTATGACTTGATGGATGGTGCAGCAGGAAAGGAAATACAAAAGGAGGGGCTGAATTGGGAAAAGATGTCCAATTCATGGAAATGTCCTTGTGATAAGCGTGGAATAGCCAAACGATGGTGTCCAGAGTTCGTTAACTCTATTAATATCAATGGGGGGGACCACCTTGCACCTTCCTTGGAAAATGAAAATTCGAACGAATGGGAACTCTTGGAAAAGGTGATTTAGAAACAGAGGGAGAATCTAAAAATGGAACTCTGAGTAGTATTTACTTTTTAGGCAAAACAGGAGAAGGTTCAATGAAAAAAGGAGGCATGGTTAAAGATGTAAAGAGATAATTACAGTGTTGTTGCTGAAATCAAAAGACCAGTATATTTCAAGATGCCTAGGAAATCTGTCTACTGAGAGTTCTCCTACTGGAGATGGAATAGTCACATACTTACTACATTGGCATATCTTCAAACCCTGAAGAGTAAAGAAGTAAAATGAAAACTTTCATGTGTTGAGCATTGACTAAGCACCTGAATAAGCACAATGAGATCAGGCTTATGTACAATGATTCGATGTGTGGAGTGCACACCTACCTTTGAGTAGGGTATATGTGTATGTGATGATTTGGGGGTCTGTATTATTAATATAACATGATGTGCTGAGGGAGACTTTGAATATTGTGGTGAGAATAACAATAGTGAAAAATGAAGTCCACATTAAGGCAGCTAATTATGAATATTATTCATATTGATAATGATATTCTTACTTAAATCATCCATATTTAATCTTCTAAACACTGATCTTTGCTCCACAGCCATTCATCTTTATATTCTGGTACACAAAGTAAGTGTTCAATAAATGTTTGCTAAATGGATGGATAAGTGAATACAATTCATTGTAATAAGGCAAAGGAGGGCATTTTTTGCTCATGAATGTTATTAAAAGATTCATTTATTTTTAAAATCCAACAATTGCATTAAAGAATCATATAGTGCTTATTATTCTGACTAGTATTTCCGGTGGAGCATAAGCCTTTGTGAATTACATATATGGCACTTTTATTTTAATGATCAATTATTAGATTTACTATTTCTATTTGTAATCTTTTGTGCAAAGGTACATAAAGAAAGGAATGCGGAATCTCTCATTAAAAGTGAGATGGGATGCCTGGGTGGCTAAGTTGGTTAAGCGTCCGACTTCAGCTCAGGTTATGATCTCTCGGTTCATGAATATGAGCCCTGCATAGGGCTCTGTGCTGACAACTGAGGGCCTGGAGCCTGCTTTGGATTCTGTGTCTTCCTCTCTCTCTGCCCGACCCCTACTCACCCTCTGTCTGTCTTTGTGTCTGTCTGTGTCTCTCTCTCAAAAATAAACATTAAAAAAATTTTTTAAAATGGGATGACTTTGATCAGAGGTTTGCATGATTTTCAGCACTGATATATTTCAACCAAACAAACAAACAAAAACACCCAACCAAACAGGCTATAACACAGCCTGACCTTTAGATTTTATATTTTAGATCAGTATCATTGGGTTTTAGCATTTGTGAGCACATAAAATCTTGGAAATAATTTATAACTATAATTTTTTATAAACAAGAATGAGAGGCAAACTATTAAGAGCACAGACATTGGAATGCAACTGCCCAGATTTCAAACTTAACTTTGATGCTTACCAGCCACATAAATCTGGATTTATTAGTTAAACATTCTGTGCCTCCGTTTTATAACCTGGAAAATGGTTACAACACTACTATACTTAACAAAGCAGTTGAACTATTAAATCACTTAACATGTAAGATGTTTCAAATGAAACTATTAAATAAACTGATATATAAGTGTTAATGTTTATGATGAAGTTTATGACACTGGCCTCACGGAGTGTTAAGATATCAGTCAAAGTAACATATATAGGAGCTGATACCAAAAGGTGACAGTCTTCAAACTTGTCCTTCCGTATCTGTGTCGTGAGCACAGTTATATCAGCAAAAAACCATTTGATGCTTGTTTGCAGTTTTATATGAACTGAAATTATTAAGGAAAATAAAGTTGCTAATGTGGTCCAATAATCATAATAGTAATATCAGATCTTAAACTTAAAATTTTTTTATTTATTTCTAAGATGTACACTCCTAAGTACTTTTCTGTCACTCATTTCTATCACAGCATTTTCTTCATAGCACTTACCTACATCTGACATTTTCTTGCTCATTTTTTGTTTTTTGCTCACTAATTTGTTCAGTTGTTCACTTGTATGTAAACCCAGGATGACGGGAGCTTTATTTGCCCTTTCACATCGGAGACCAGAAGGCCCAGGAGTACCTGTCAGTTGAGTGCCCAACTTCATTCAGGTCATGATCTCACAGTTTGTGGGTTCAAGCCCCCCATCGGGCTCTATGCTGACAGCTCAGAGCCTGGAGCCTGGCTTCGATTCTGTGTCTCCCTCTCTCTGCCCTGCACTTGCTCATGCTCTGTCTCTCTCTCTCAAAATTAAATAAACATTTAAAAAATAGTTTTTGAAAGCAGAAGGCCCGGAAGAGTGTCGAGGACACTATGGACCCTTCTATAAAATGTGTTGGGTGTAAGCGTTGCTATAGACTGCGATGCAGTGACATGGGGAGTAGAGATATTTGCACTGACAGTGCATTTGCAGACAATACTTGAGTACCGGCCCCTACCTTGAATGGGTTATGTTATTTCAGAGTCTCAGTATTCTAGCATCATTGATGTACTTAACACAATAGCAGAGGCCTTTAAAGTTGTCATGTAGACAGAAAGAGTTAATAATTATGTGTACATATCAAACTGTTAAATTATCAATATCTTATTAATAGTAGTAACATTCTTACTTAAATTCATATTTTAGGAAGCTTTATTAATGTAAGTAATATCTATTAAATCATTCATATTTCAGATATTTTAATTAATTTAGTTAAAAGTGTTGACCACTTTACATGTAGCTTTCTCCTAATCATATTCTAAAGATCCCCTACTTATGAATTTATTATAAAAATCATAAATGCCATACAGCCGTTTAGTTCCTGGCTTCTCAGTGTATGATCTTGGGACCAGCAGTATTGGTATTAATGTGACCTTATTAAAAATGCAGAATCCCAGGGGCACCTGGGCGGCTTAGACGGTTGAGTGTCCAGCTCCTGATTTCAACTCAGGTCATTGTCTCACAATTGTGAGATGGAGCCCCACGTCAGGTTCCATGTTGATAGCACGGAGCCTGCTTGGGATTCTCTCTCTCTCTGTCTCTTTCTCCCTTTCTGTCCCTGCCCTGCTCTCTCTCTCTCAAATAAATAAATAAATATTTTTTAAAAATGCAAAATCCCAGGCCCCACTCCAGATCTACTGAATCAAAACCTGTATTTTAAGAAGTCTCCCCTGGTGATTTGTATGTCCATAAGTGTTTGGTAAACAGTGATTTCAGGGCAGATTTTAAGACGACTAAGTATTTAAGAATCTCAGAGGCGAGGAAAAAAAAAAACTGCAAATCTTCACCAGGAGCCAAGACATTTTATCTAACTTCTATGAGACAATAATTAGAGGACAGTTCAACAGAGCATAGTTTAACTGAGAGAAAGAGAGAGGCTGTTGTGGTCCCCATCTAACTAGAGAAGGTTTGCGCCATGATGGATAGCATGGGGCCCCTTTGACCCTTTGAGTAAGTTCTAACAAGTACGGGCGAAATTGTCCTATTACACATGTTGTACCTTCTTCTGTCTGACAGAATGAATTATAAAATTGTGAAAACATAATGACTGTTATCAGAGTATTTAATAAGAAGGATGAAATAATAATTTAAGGAAAATGATTCCCCAAGGGACTAAAGATTAGGATTAAAATGAGAGAGAAGCACAGAGGTAATGCAACATTTGATTAAGGACTTAATCTACTTATCTGTATTCAATTCAAGCTTTTCTTCAAATTATTAAAATTTGGTGAAGTGAGAGTTATTTTTAGATATTCTTGCCCCAGAGTATAAGAGTATGAGACAAAGGATAAAAGGACATACAAGATAAAGGGTTAAGGTAACATTGATGTAGAGAGAATGAATCATGAAAATGATCACTTTATATTCTGTAAGTTTCCTGAATTTGAAACACCATATCAAGGTTCTCTGATGTTCATGAAAAAAAGGGAAGTTCTTGTTGAATGTGCCAAGTGCATTGTATACTGATGATGGACTGTGTGAGGAAGATTATTAGCATGAAGGAGAGAGTGGGGTGTAAAAAGAGAGAAATAAAGGGAAAGAAAAAAGACAAATAGAATTCTGATAATTGAATTGTATTTGGAAAGATAAATTGGTCAATGGCACTGAGGGGAGGGGGAAGCCCTTCACCACCACACACCCTTGAGTTCATAAATATGCCAGTATCCATTTTTTCATTATTAGTAGACAAGGCTATGTCCTTTCCTTTGATGACGGTAACGAGTTCTATGACATTGCCACTTTGAGTTCTTGCTTCATTAGATTGGGTGACTGTTTATTTGAAATTGTAATGAAATATTTACTTTATAGAGCTATAAGGATTAACTGTGATAATTGAGTGAGGCTGATCTGGAGCTTTCAGTGTAATAGGTCTCCCTTGTTTGAATACAGAGCGCAGTGAGAATGAAGGAGCAAGTGAGTGTGTTTCTGCCTGTCACTTTCTTTCTACATGTTGCTTTTTCTTCTGGAGATAAGTGGGCCTAATGCTGAACAAATACTGGAAATCAGAAGCCACTGAGAATCATTCGCCTCTCGCTTTCCCATGGCAGCATGATAGACGCTCAATCAAAGAACCCCCTCCTCTCAGCAAAGCAACAATTTTGTCACCACGAGCAAATCCAATTGAAAAGTCCCTCGGACTGAGAGGAGAACTCCAGTTGTCAGAATCAGCAAACAGAATGAAAAGAACTAAGAGGAGTAAATTGGCACCTGGGGCCGCCGTGGTAGCCTGTGATAGGCTGTGGCATTGTGTTGGGTAGACATTCAGCCATTTTCAGATATAATGGGAGAAATTAATGCAAATGAGTCAATGGAATGAAATGCATTTTAATGCAGATTTGAGGGACTATCCCGAACTGCTTGATAACAAGTCTCTTTAAGAAAAGGCTTACATTGTGAGGACTCATTTTTTCCCCATTTCTTCTCACTAGTGCCTCATAAGGGCCCTTTGTTCTCTAAGTAAACTCTTTCTAAACTATTGACATTGCTCATTTATGTGAATTTCAGATTTTTTTTTCCTGACAAAGTAGCCTTGGGTGATCTGGGAAAACGTTAATTGCTAGAGGACAAGGAAACTGGCTGAAACAAGAAATGCAATCATTAAGTGTAATGTTGCAGTTGTCCATGCCTCATTATAACATGCATACAAGGCAATAAAATGCATGTTTCACAAACAAATCTTTTGACAACTATAGTTCAAGAGCCTCCAGCTGTCCTGCTTTCTTACATCTATTTCTCTTGGTTTAGTAATCATTACTGAACCTTAACTTTGGATTCCCAGAACAACCCCTTCATATTATGCAAGAACTGGGGAGATTTTAGAGAGTAAAAAGTTTGTTTGCTTTAAAATTTAAAAATATTTGCTTTCCAAAGTTAAGCAGAATTTCTCATTAATGTTTTGTTTTGAAAATGACACTTAATAATCGTGGGGGGGGGGGCAGTGGGAAAGAGAACCGGCTCAAGTCCAACAAAGACAAATATTTTCACAAACTAATATTTAAGAGATTTAGCTCCGTTGGTCTGTCTTTCCATGAAGAAAAAGCACTATTTGAAAAATAAGGGCTTCATCTTCCACATTTAAGTTCGTTATGCTTTCTCTGGACCCTAAACGACATATGGTTACTTTTTTAAGGGACAAAAATGGTTAATCAAATGAAAAGGTCATCAAGTGTAAGTGCAGCCCGAAACTAGTGAACTGTCAGATTCATGAGTAAAGCAGCCAGAAAGAGGAAAAAAAAGGTAACAGATTCAGCATTGTCCAAAAGTTCCAGACCAGTGATTAATGTGTAAGATAATGGACTTGGGAAATGAGTAAACACTCCCCATGCTCCCTGCTTTGTGCTTGAACGACTTGATGACAAGGGCAGAGCAAGGTGAGAATTTAAACAGGACCACAGGAAAAAAAAAGACAAAGGCTAGCAACAACATAGTGGGAGGGAGGGGGAGTTTATTGGTTTGCGGTGTGGAAGGTACATAATAACTTTCTTCAAAGCAGGCATTAACTGTGTACTAATTTCAACTTCAACATGGGCACAGAATTACTAGTAGAAATTATATGCCACTCAGTCATCTTTTAATATAGCAGATATTTATACCTACTTGTTTTCATTTATTTGTTGTTAACTTTAGCAGGTCCATTAAGACTTCAGACATTTTCCTGTAGAGATATATCATGCTCAGGAGGAGAGGATACTGTATTTTGATTAAATGGTGCCTTTCAAAGTGTTTCAGGCTATTACTTAAATAATTATGTTGACACATTCGGGGGTGTTTTTCCAGGAAAAAAAAAATGGTCTCAGGACCTAAATGCTCTTCTATTTGTTGCAGCTGCATTTTGTAGAGATCTGTTATCACTTGAACTTACACTTTCTTGATTGCTTTGAAGGACTTTATATATACATGACATTAAAAAAAATATATCGGAAACCATGCATGTGTTCTGTTTCTCAGTCTCACTCCTTATGTTTCTTTAGGCAGAGATGTTTTTCCCTGGTCTCTTTTTACACTGTCAATAGCTTCAAATATTAACTTTGCTAGTCCTTTACATGAAAATGTATTTCTGCCTCTGTTAATCTATTTTAAATATACATATCACATCTGACACACATTGAGTATTTATCAGTCTCTAAAGAAAAGCCAAGGGGCACCTGGGTGGCTTGGTCGGTTGAGAGTCCTGACTTGGGCTCAGGGCATGATCTCACAGTTCGTGGGTTCAAGCCCTGCATCGGGCTCTGTGCTGACAGCTCAGAGCCTGGAGCCTGCTACAGATTCTGTGTGTCCCTCTCTCTCCGCCCCTCCCCTGCTCATGATCTGTCTCTCTCTGTCTCTCAAAAATAAATAAATTAAAAAAAAAATAAAGGAAAGAAAAACCAATAATTTCTCTGGGCATTTGTTAACCTACCGGTTTAAACCATGTTTAACAAACTTACATTTACAGGAAGGGACAGTGACTGCACAGTCCTGGGCCTCTTTTTACTCTCAGGTGATTTTGTCCTGAGTGGTCAACTTTAAAGTGTCTGATATCTTCATATTGGTTCTTAATTCGGCAAACAATATGTATTTTTTCCTTTTAACCATACACTAAGAATTATGTTTCTACTTATGTTTACAGAAACATAAGTAGAAACATAAGTAGAAACACAATTCTTAAATAGAAACATAATTTCTAGTTATAGAAACAAATTCAGGTATACTTTGTTGCTATATATTTTATAAATTAAACCCTTCATTTAGAACTTGAGGTCACATCTTTCTACGCACTTTATTGATTCAACCCTGAAAAGCATGATGATAGAAAAATGCCGTTGTGATGATCAACTACTGACTTACTGCTTTCAAAGCACTTCAAAGAAACATTTTGGCTTCTCAACAATATACCTGTGAGATTGGCAATGTCACACCCATTTCAGTGTTTGGGAAAAGTGATCTTTGGGAAGGTCAGGTGATTTGCTCAGACCAGATAGCAGAGACTCCAGAGGCAGGACTTGGCCACTGGTCCACGTTATTTTAAGAAACCCCCAAAGAAAATGCTTATAAAAATCAAATACCTTTTATTGTTTTAGCTGTAGTGCTTATGGCATTTAGGGCATTAAAATAGTTTTACTTAATTTTTCTTTTGATCCTGACTCTTGAATTATTATGTATTGATTTAAGTGATATTTTAACATTTAATTGAATTCATGTTTATTATGAGTTACTGAGGCATAATATTAATTATTCAGGCTAAGTAAACTACTTTTGCTTTATGTCAATAATGAGCCCTTTCAAAAATCTTCAAACGTGTAATATTGTTACTAGAACTTTTAATACCTATTTCTCATGTTTATTGCACTGAATTTTACTTAACAAGTAATCAGACAGCAGTGGTATATGAGTGTTTTGTTATAGATATGAAATGTGAGCCATTATTTCTCCTGATCCTTCAAATTCACTGTGTCATTCTCACAGGTGGAAAGCAGGCATGCAAGCATATACATAATTTGACATTTCTATGATAACCAGATATTTGGTCCTTCTTAGTTTAAAGCAAACTTTATAAATATGCTCTGAAAGTGAGGATTATTTATTTCTTTTAGAAAACCAGTCATAGAGGGGTACCTGAGTGGCTCAGTCAGTTAGGCTTCCTGCTTTGGCTCTGGTCATGATCTCACAGTTTGTGGGTTCAAGCCCTGTGTCAGGCTCTGTGCTGACAGCTCAGAGCCTGGATCCTGCTTCAGATTCTGTGTTTCCCTCTCTCTGTCACTCCCCCACTCCTGCTCAGTCTCTCCTCTGTCTCAAAAATAAATAAACATTAAAAATTAAAAAAAGAAGAAAACTAGTCATGGAGTTCAGATTTTTCTGTTAAATATACTGTGCTTCTGAAGTTCTTCACTTCTATTTCTACCCTAAAGCTAATTGCTTTGTACTATAATTATCTCTTTTCATATCAGTCTTCCTTATTAGGCTGTGAGTTCATCCACTTAGAGGGACCTTTTCTTTTTCTTGACCTTTATTTCTTTGATTCCTAATATAGTGTCTAGGACATACTGGCTATTCAACTTTTAATAGTATCTTTTAAAATATTTTTTTCCCTGGTTTTGGAAAACCAGCCTAAACCATAATCTTATGCCTGGCAGTATTCTGAGAAAGTCCAAACCTGATAACAAATGATAAAGGTGTATGTTCAACTCTTTGAACCCTGAAGTATTAAGAAATAGAAAGGGAATTCCTAGTAAATGAGATCCAAGTACACTATCAAATATCATGTTTTAGACATTTTAGGTTTTCTGAATTAAAAGCATTTAACATTTTTCTTTAATATTTAGAATTTTTAAATTCTTTGCCTCTTGCTCAACTAACGAATTGGTGATCTGTAGCAAATATTATATTGTGTTCTTTTGTCCTCATAGAATAATTTAAAAAGTCAGGGTTTGCATGTATTTGTTTCTAAAGCTATGATTAAAATAAATACTTTTTGAAATTTGTTTGAAAGGAGGAAGTAGTCAAGAGACAGACTTAATTGAATTTGAAGACTGAATATGCAAGTTTGTCTCTATTCTTAGACATAAATGTGGAATGAAGTATCTCATATTTTAAAAGATACATGCGTAGAAATGGATGGCTACAATAGTTCCTCTTCATCCACCGAACTGAAATTTAGAATACATGCATTCTAGCGCAAGTTCAACTGCTCAGTAGCCCTGGAATGTCTCTAAACCTCAAGGGTAAAGTGGAGCAACTTAGGCCTAACTTGAAGATCTTCCCAACTCTGACACTAACATTGTGATCTTGGTCAAATGATTCACACTTCTGGGCCTCAGTTTCCTCCACTGCAAAAAGAAGAGAGTTAAGATTTATTGCTAGCTTTGGTCAGTGTAATTACCTTAATACCTGTTTGATCTACCTCCTGATGTAGCCATGTAAACTTGAGGAGTACAGTTTCTGTGAAATAGCTAATTTTAATATCCTTTGATTAGCATTGCTATTATGATGTGGATTCATGTTGAAACATCTAACTTTGTAACAGCTTTAGTGTTTAAAGTATCTTTCTATATCCTTGCTCATGTGTATCACATTAATAAATGTCCATAAAACAAACAGATCTTTCTTGTTATGCCATAGTTGACTGGTGTCTGCTTTAAAGAAATAAACAACATAAACTGGGGAGATATTAGTGGTAACTCTGTTGAATACCCTTTCTCAATATTAGCCAAGTCAAGCGTTTCTAGGCAACCTCTTAGTATGTATAATTACCTTGAAGATGATAAAACAAAACTCATAGACAAAGTTAATCATTTTTCCTCCTAATTTTCAAAGAGCAGATCAAGAGATAACAGTATTTTATGATTATTATTTCCTTGTCTTTTGGCCCTTCTACTGAGTAAAGCTGTAATTGTATTAAACGCGATGTGTGCAAAAGATGAAATGATATTTAATGATTGGTAACATGCTTGTCCTATTATTACACCTCTGTTTTTATCTTGTTCCTAAGACTTGCCTGTCTTTCAGTGGACTACCAGAAAGTCCAGTTTTACACGCTTTACCAAGTTGTGGTGCACTATATATGTGTGCCATTTCTCCTGGTTATGTCTAGAATATATAATTTGGCCTATATCTGTCTTTAATTGAATGTTTTTTGAGAATTTCATGAAATGCTCTAGGAAATGTGAGACACCCTGGGGTATTGCAAAATCTGGGCTGGAAAGCACTGGCCCAGAGAATGGTTACTAAATTCTGACAGCTGTTGGGTCAATGGGCTAAGACATTTAACCTCCAAAACCTCATTTTCCTTATCTGTAAAACAAAACTCTCAGTGCTGACCTACTTCATAGCTCAGGCTGGCAACACTAGAAAATGCTGGAAGTAGTCATCTCTTTAGAAAGTATTAACTCCTACATGTTACAAAGACTTCACTCGCACAGTGCACACACTTCGTGAGTGGCAGTGAGGGAGATAAGCGGGGGTCAGCTGTTCGTTGCAGTTGGGCGAGAGGCTGGCAGAAGCCAGTCTGAGATTTTCAGAAATGTTGACTGAGAATCTCTATATTAGGATCTGTGGGTGGTGCCAGAACGGAAACGGGCATGATTGGAAAGGAAGCAGGGCTCAGGTGAGCTGGCTGCAAAGTTCCTCTATAAAGCATTAATAGAACAATTTTAATTTAATAGAACTTTGTTTCAGGAAGTAAATATTTATTTTACTGAAACAAGTTATGAAAAAAAAGAGAAAATGAAGAAAAGGAAAAACACTCCAGTAGATAATGAATAGAGTGGATTAAAGAAGAGAATTATGAGTCATATTCAGTCTGAATTAGGTGGCTTTGGATTTAGCATGTTTTTATTCTGACCCCTCCTTGTACCTGTGGCTTGAACAAATGAGAATATTTTAAAACAACAAGACATTCCGTCATTTATATTTTGACTATGTCATTAGAATTATTTATATTACTTTTTGATTATTTGTACACTTAGCAACTAATATTCCTTGTAGAGTAGATAAGAACTCTTGGCAGCTTCCTATTCTGTGGATCTTGCTAAGTATGAGTACTTGATCACGGTGACTTTGGTTTTGAAAAGGAAATATGGAATAATCCAAAAAAGAATAAACCATCACAGATAATTGAGAATTGATTATATTTCATACACTCCAAATGTGGAAAGTTCTACGGCTTCTACTTGCAGAGGGAATAAGGTAGCCTTGTAGTAAAATATTGAATACAATTTTCTTTATCCTGATGATAGAACAATGTCAGCAATCTATGAATGCCTGTGTTGTTTCAGATTTTGGATATACTTTATTATTCCTATATCTAGATACAATGATAAAGAGAGACATTAAAAAAAAAACTTGCATACTTATTGCTTTAAGCTATTACATCTTCCAGCAGATGTTAAAATAAAGATTAGCTTTTTTTTTTGCATGTGGTGGTGCAGGAACCTTTTAAGGGATCTATGAATTATTGCTTTGGTTCAGCATGAGTGCAGTAAGAAGAAATGTACCTCATCTGTAATACACTGTGTAGACTAATATCAGCTCCTTTTTTCTTATATTGCAGCGAGATATTGATCTGGTAAAATGGTACCATATTGGAGCTGTCTGTTGTGGTATTCATCATGCTGTCACATCCCGAGTGCCTTGGAGTTATTGGAAAGTGGAATTGAGAGAGTTCTGTCATTTGGTGTGGCAATCCATTCACAGGACAGTCACTACAATATTTGCAATGGTTTGCTTATTTTTCTAGCCAGCCTACCTTCGTCTTGAGTAACAACAAAGCCTTCCTATTATCCCATGCATAGTAGTACTAATAGGTCACATGTAACTGTTCTCTAGCTTGTCTTCCTGGGATAACACGACTCTTTTTTTAGTCAGTGCTCATACTTGCTGCCTGTCCCTGCACTCATGATGCACTGGGCTCATTCCTCTGGGACCAGTATATCTGAATGTGGCTTCTAGCACCTTATGCTTTTATCTGATGGTGGTGAGGAGGTAAAAGATGAACTTTTATATGTAGAGAGCTTTTAGTTTCTTCCCACACTAAAATATCAGTTAATGTTAAAAGAGCTTTCAAAAATATAAAAAGATACTGTCAATCTTCAATGAGTAGATGAAAGCGTTTGAATGAATTATTTTTGTTTTGGGTTCTTGCTGGCAACCTGATGACTGTAATAGAATGTCATGTTTTCTACAAAAAGCAGGAAGGAAAGATTTTTGTTTGGGGACATAATTAGTATCTACTAAAGAGTGTTAATATAAAATGTATAAAGTGTTGAGCATCTTTAGAAAGGTAAGTTCCTAAAATTCTCACTCAGCTGTAGTTACGTGACTGAGCACAAAAAGAGAAAGATAGTTTCCTAGTTTGTAGGAGTTCAAATATAATTTTAAAAGTTGAATAATGTCAAAGTAGGTGACTATTTTGATAGATGCTAATGTAAAAATTACGGCTACAAGAAACCAAGACTTCAGAAAAAGTATATTTTAAAATTGGCCTTTGAATAGAACTAAATATGCGAATATATTATGTATTTAACATATGATTGTGCACTGACGTTAATACACATTCACAGCATGCACCATAATAGCTCAGAAGGGGCCTTCGGAGCCTTTATGAGCTATGGCATGAATTTATGTTAAGAGTTATCCATATGTTTTCTATGCTATTCTTAAAAATGTCCACTTATTTGCTTGAAGATTAAAACCTCTGGGAAGATGACATTTCAGTGACTTTGTCTGTTCTTTCCACAGCCAGTATTTTTATTTATATAATATGTATTATAAAGAAAACAATGAAAGAATCACATAAACAAGAATGAGATTTTTAAAATCATGATAAGCAGCACTAAATTTGATGTCATGCAAATGAAGAAATAACTTTTAAAGTCTTTAAATATAAAGTAGCAAAACAGTGACAAATGTTGATACAATGACTGTAAGTTTTGTGTAGAAGTACTGACTTTTCGTCTTCGTGACATATTTGGCTTAGTCCGCCTTGTTGCTTAATATGAGATGAAATGTACCATTATAACAGGTGAGAAAGCATAATATTTAATATTTTGTTGACCTAATCTGTTCTTGTAAGAGTGTATTTGTGTTTGCCTTTTAACTTTCACATTTACTGTTTTAGCTGCTCAATATTTCTGAGAACAAATTATTTTTAGATCATTTACACATACGACACCTTCCATCAGGATATGCTAGAGGTAAAGGTTTATTTATTTCAAGTCAATCAGCATGTTTAAGATTATAAGGTCAAGATTATAAGGTATACAATCAGAAAATAATTTTTATATCCTATTGAGGATTTAGATCAACAGGCTCTTCACTTATTAGAAAGGGCAGGATAGTAATGCTTTTGGCAAAGCCATTATTACACTATTGGTATTCACTAGGATGGACAGAAATAGAACATCACTGTCCTCTGTAAACAGTTTCAATTTGATCTGTGTACATGATAAAAATCTTGGCTCCTCAATGCATTTAGGTGCTGTCATAGCTGTTGTTGCCAAATAAGAATGCAGTGTGATGTTATTATAGTAAACAGCACTTAAGCACAGCTGGCAGAATTGATCAGGGCCACATTAGAGTGAACTTCAACAGATGACTGACGCAGCAGAAACAATAACTGAATATGCAAACAGTTCTTGCAGTGAATGCTCTGGGGATCAGGCACCATTATTTTTGACTTTGAACAGGGAAAAGGGGCAGATTTGTAACCTCCTTCCATACAGAAGGGTTCTGGGTATTATGTAAACATCTGACTGCCATTTATAATGGTGGTTAGTTACAATGCAAAACCGTAGCCTCCTCTGACTATTTACATTCCATTAATTATTAAAGGAGAAAAACATAAACATCAGATAACTTTGTTTAATGTTTCACATAGATTTTTTTTGAGCCGTCTTTTTTCAATTAATGTTAGTCATTAGGAATTTCTGGTCTAACTTGGACAGCAATGTGTGCGTTTCATTGATGACTCCCACCCCTTCCCCTAATTATTACAAGAGCTAATTATGTAAACTACATATTGCTGTTTTCTTATTGTAATGATTGAATTCTTAAAATAAATAGTGTAGAAATATCAAACAACATTTATTCAGGATATTTCCTTTATTCTTGGTTTTAAGGTCAATTTACATTTTTACAAATTACTAAAAATATGAAAAAGCCATGCAAATAATAGTGAGAACGATTAAATGAAACAGTGCTTTTATTTCCTATTTTAGTATTTAACTGTTGAATTCTAAGTAAACAGTTTTCATTTTATAGCAAAATTAAACAATTATTTTTCTAATGAATTCCAGTTAAGACGTTAAAATAAAAATAGTACATTCAAATGCTACAAAGTGGTCTATTTCCTTGAAATGCCAACTTTTTCCGTATTTTTTGTTTAGATCATCAATCCCTTTTTCAAATTATTCATGCATCTATTAATTAAACACACATAGGTGTGGCATTACAGCAATGGAAGGTGCAGTCCCTCAGCCCATGGATTAGAAAGATAATCAAAAGGAAATAATTATTATTAATATTTTAATTTTTTAAGTGTTTGCTTATTTTTGAGGGAGAGGCAGAGAGCGAGCGAGAGAGACACAGAATCCAAAGCAGGCTCCAGGCTCTGAGCTATCAGCACAGAGCCCTGACATGGGGCTCGAACCCACGAACCATGAGCTTATGACCTGAGCTGAAGCTGGACGCTTAACTGACTGAGCCACCAGGAGCCCCAAAAGGAAATAATTATTACACCATGGTGTAAATGATTGCTGATGGCATGCAGAGACAGTGTATCCCAGGAAGGCCTGGTAAATCAAGGAAGGTTTCCTGGAGCTCCGTGTTGCAGGCAGAGAAAAAGCATAGGGCAAAGCAGGAATGAGAGGGAATATGACCTAATTCATGAATTCTACATGGTATTTGTACCCAACAAACTTTCTCACATGGAGAAGGGTTTCCATAAATAACTGCTGGAAAGCATAATAGGGGAAGGCGTTTATTTTTGTTTTCAAGTTGACTATTTCCACCACTCTCGCTCATCATCCTTCTACTGCTTGCATTCTGTGACTTTTCTCCCTCTGCTCAGAAAATGGTCTGATTGCATTTCGATTTAGGAAAACATCTTGGTATAGTGAAAGGACAGGGCTAGTGAACATAATTTGCAGGTCCCAGTGCAAAACCAAAGTATGGGGACCTGCGTTCAAAGATTATTAATCATTTCAAGATGGCAGCAACAGAATATTAAGCCAAATGCTGGGCCATTGGAGTATGGCTCCCTGTGGAAAGATGATGCTTGGAAAGCCATGCAGTCTCCAAATCCTCAGCTCTCCATTTATTTATCTCTTACTTCTCATCCTGATGGTGCTTGTTTTTAAAAAGAAGACTATAATGACTGTGATGTTGAGTTGTTGTGAGGCTTAGAGATAATGTTTGTGAGACCTCGGCCCCTAGTTGGATTCTGAGAATGATATAGATGACTAATAGTTTCCCACATGTTGTTCTTTTCAACAATATTTACATTTCATCATTGCATCATGTTTTAAATCCGAGGAGTGATTCCTTTTAAAAGACCTTCTTGGAATGTTCTCATGTGAAAGAATGACATGTGAGGAAAATTTTTCAAGAAGTTAATACTAATAATAGTTTATACTGATTGAGAGCTTACTCTGTGCTTGGTTCTGGGGTAAGTGCTGGCATTTGCAGAAAATCCTATCATTCATTTGGTGTGTTCACATAGCCTTTACCTGATATATTCAACGTTTTCTTACCAAACTCCCAAATAAAGTCTACATAGTGTTCTAAAATTATACATTAAATAGAAATTAGTCATTGCACATTTTTAGCTAAGCAAATTACAATCTCGGTATTTTTCACAGCATGTAGGTGTTTGGATTTTGGATTGGTGAGTAGAAAAAAACCCCAAAATATTTCAAATGATTAGATGTTCTGGTTTGTCTGTGTAATTTTCACATTTCAGGTGACATAGAGATGAATTAGAGAATTTAATGATGCTATGAAGAATTATACGTTAGTCAAGAAAAACGTCCTGTGCATTTTTGAAGTGCTTGCATTATTGTCTGAGCTGATAACAAGGCACTGCTCTTTGAAAATATGGGAAGTATATTTCCAGTATGTCCAGTTCACACAGGACAGAGACATCAAGGATTTGGGAGTGGGAGATGCTCTAGCAGTAGACGGGGAAAAATCTGTTGATTTTTATTCAGTGGAGCTCCCAGGCTCATGCCAATGGTGAAGGACCTACTGGGGATGGTCAGGAAAGCAAGTACCAGGAATATCATTTTTGTGGGGTAAGTGGACTGTCCTACTGATTTTTTCTAAGTAGATTTTCCTATTTAAAAACTAAGGTCCTGGAGGGTCCCTGGGTGGCTCAGCCGGTTGAGCTTCTGACTTCAGCTCAGGTCATGATCTTGCAGTTAATGAGTTTGAACCCCACATTCGCCTCACTTCTGTCAACCAGTCAGTGCAGGGCCTGCTTTGAATCCTCTCTTCCTCTTTCTCCGACCCTCCCTCCCCTGCTTGCGCTCTCTCAAAAAATAAATACAACTTTTTTTAAAAAAGCAAAAACAAAAAAACTAAGGGACTGACTGGGCTTATTTTTCTTCACCTATAAAATGATCCTCAAGTACGTACCCTTTCATCTCTAACATCCTTTAGTTGCTATTCATGGTGATCAAGTCTTGGCCTTATGAACTTCAGTGTATCGTCTCAAAGTTGTCATCCATGCTGCTGTCTTTGCCTTAAGTAATGTTTCTTAACCACTCTTTGCTGAGCAATGACACTTTTACCCTCCGTCAGTGTATATTTTATTTTTCCACCTTAACATTGTTTTATGGCTTTTTATTTTTTATTTTCTTTTGAGATCTCATTAACGGGATATGGTTTACTCAGGCTAATCTGTACCAGTGCATGTGTAAAGTTGGCTGTTAGTAATAGATTTGACGTTTACTTTAGATGGCAAAGGTATCCTCAGTTTACTTAGTTTTTTCCTAGTTGAAAGTCACCAGGCTGTCTCCAAAAGAGCTTTCTATTACTTTTCACTTCTCCACAGAATAACTGGTTTGTTTACCTGGCAAGATCATACATATACTGGGCGAGCCCTTTCTGACACCTCAGGAATGTGAGAGTTGGCCAGGGTGGTCTTGAAATTCTTACCTGGAATACTCAGGGCCTCTTGGCTCTGAGAAAGTTACTACGTGTTATCCAAGAGCCCATTAGAACATAATTCAATTAGAATCCCTAGGGAAATGAGGTTTGGAAGGCAGAACTCAGATTTCCCTGTTTCTTCCCATGGACCCAGGAGAGACATTCTCTGGGTAAATACAGCTCCTGAATTTATCTAAACCAAATATTTCCTGAAGAAAGGCCTGGTATACCCACGGGCATCCCTGCATGTGGGCCATCTTGGGCATAAGCACTTTTTTTTTTTAAATCAGGGAGCCTTGAGTTTAATAATTCTTATTTATTAATTCTACAGAGTGTGCTGACTAAATTAGATAATTTAGTTTTAACCCTCATTGCTGTATTTTGAACGGTATTTAATGATTTCTTATGAAAGGTAGTTACTGTTCATTTTGTTTAAAACAGACATCAAGTGCCAGAGCTATTCATATACACAAATATATAATATACAAATTGATATGTAATATGTAATAATATATAATAGATAAATAGATAACTGCCAAACTAGTTGTTTACAGTTCCATATGTAACTTTGTCAACTCATACACGCTCCTAAAGAAGTATCTACTCCACCAATCTGAATCTTTTTGGTGGAGAATATTTACTACACTGTATTTATGGTGTATCTTAAAATTTCTTTTTAATGTTTATTTATTTTTGAAAGAGAGAAAGAGAGGGTGCAAGCAGGGGCAGGGCAGAGAGAGGGAGACCCAGAATCCAAAGCAGGCTCCAGGCTCTGAGCTTTCAGCACAGAATCCAATGAGGGGCTCACACTCACAGACCGTGAGATCATGACCTGAGCTGAAGTCAAACGCTTAACCGACAGGCGCCCCGTGGTGTATCTTAAAATATATTTAAATAACTCAATTGACTATAAGTTGACATAGTTTTAGCTTGTAGTTAGTGAGACTATTTGAGAAGTCTTACTAATCTTGTGAAGGAACCTAGAAACTTTTGTAAACTTGTGTGCGCAACCAATCAAGGTTGGCTATAACTAGTTAAAGGCTTGATCAGAAAACAGAGCTAATATGCAGATACCATGGATTTCTTTTACCATTTTTTTAATCTGAGGTGCTGAGGTATAAGAGACGTATACAGAGGTATAAGAGAGTTCCAAACAGATCCTTAGTGTAAGGTTTTACTGGGTTGACTTGAGGGTATTTGCAGTGGATTTCATCATATTGTAGTAATTATGCCATTTTTAGTGGTGGGTTTCTAAAAAAAAAAAAATAGCAATTACGTGAGCTCTCTTCATCAGTAACTGGACAGCACCCAAATGTGATTGAGTTTTGTGCTCTTCAACTCTAAGCTTCTGCTTTCTCATCTATAAATAGAAGGGTTTAATATCCACATTCTCTTCCATCCCTACTATGAATTTCCTTTTTATCAGTGCACGTTTTGGAAGAACCTACCCTGTCTTTGGTGCCACTTACTAGACGTAAGAATATTTTTTTAAGATCTTGTCATACTTAGTTGTTAACAAGTATGGATGACTCCTGTTTTGAGGTGTGGTTGAGGAACATGGAAACCTCCCCATTTTCTGTGCACTAGAGAGCCCTCCAGTTTTCTTGGGAGCGGGCCCCTTGTTTTGTTTACCTGATGGCACTTTTCAATATGGCTGCACCCAGGTTGGTGAATCTTAAAGCACCAATCCCGTTGTAACATTGTCCTTTGGGCACAGAGTTGCACAATTATACAAGGTTGTTTTATGATTTTGCACTTGGTGATTGGTTCTCCAGGAAGATTCACACTGAATTATTTCTTAATCTGGATGACAGATTTGGATGAAACAGATTTGTTGGTGGAAACTTGAAATCTATGAAGCTGTGTTTCATCTAGCCTTCTGTGTCATGCCATTACGATTTAGACATCCATTGGGATTTATATGTTATGATAGTATAATCCAATTTGCATATTCACCAAGTAGCAAGAAATTATTGCTTTTCTTCCCTTTGATGCTGTGAGGTCAAATCTTCTGACATGCATACTGAAGTTAGTATGATAATTATCTTTTGGAGATGCCACTACTACAAAACATTCATTTTTCATAGGTATTTGTGAGGCTGTTACATATGTTCTCATGATAATGAACCACTGGCAGAACTTGAAGAGAAAAGAAGAGATAAACTGAAGTAGGACAGATGAATTCTTTAATAACTAAGAGATTTCTGGGAAGAAATACTGGACAGAAACTTATTTGAAAAAAATAAAGCCAATGAAAATGAGCTTTCGTGATATTCAGTGCCACATAGTTCACAACCTAATTGTTTAAATGAAATTATCTTGATATTCACCTCAGTCTCTATTGCAATTGTTGTTATTGCTACTTGACATATTAAAAAAGGAGATTCAGAGATGTTGAGTTGCCAAAGGTAAATGAACAAGTAAAATGAAACTCTGATTCTAAGTGTAGTATTTTGTTTTTAAACAAAACCTGTTTGATTGCTTGTGCAACTGGTTGACTCCAAGACAAAAGTACTAGACCATTAAAGAAAAATTCTGCCATTTGCTTGAGTTTACATACACTCTTAAAGTGTGCTGCTTCATTCATTTGAAACAGTCACAGAAATCCCTTTCTTTTTTGTGTGCGTTCTCATAAAAATCACATAGAATTTGACTTACAGTTTTCATAAAGTTTACTTACATTTCAAGCCTGGCCAGCACCATGTACAATACTCTTCAAAGGTAGTTGTTAAATCTGTGGTTAAAACCTTCTTAGCGACATTTTCTTGTTGTTCTGTCACATTCACTGCAAGAGTTCTTGCTTTCCTGAGTAAACTGGAAGGGTCTATTTGTTCCTTATTTCTATTTGGAAGGACCACCTTAGTCCGTCATCAGCATCAGGATCCTCTAGACAGTTGAAAAGACAACTTACTTCCGGCTTCTCTGTCTTCCAGGCATGGAAGACATCACCCCTTCGTTCAGTGTGTTTTTCAGTCTTGGCACCGAGATCTCACCTCATTGGATACTTTCTAGTTTGTCTGTGTGTTTTTTACAATATATCAGCTATGAGCTAACTGATGCAGAGGGTGGTGAGAGTTTTCCATGCTAGTTTGGGATCCTGTACTTCATTCTTTTGCAAGTTTCTACTCTTTATTGCTAAATAAAATACATAATGTGGTGGTTAGTTTATCCACATATTATCATTTCCAAATTATTAAATAGTTCAAGACACCTGGGTGGCTCAGTTGGTTAAGCATTCGACTTTGGCTCAGGTCATGATCTTGGGGTTTGTGGGTTTGAGCCCTGCGTTGGGCTCTGTGATGACAGCTCTGAGCCTGAAAAGCCTGCTTCGGATTCTGTTTCTCCCTCTCTCTGCCTTCCCCCAGTTGCACTCTGTGTCTCTCTCTCTCACTCTCTCTCTCTCTCAAAAATAAATAAACATTAAAAATGTTACAAAATTATTAAATAGTTCAACCTTTTATTGCTTCTTTTTCTACCACTTAGGAGGGAATCTATCATCACAACAAATAAATTTATTAAGCGCAATACTTTCAGTAAAGTGACATTTTCACCAGATGTCAGGATAGTAAAATTTTTCCATTCACACCTTATCTGTCCTCGGCGCTGTTGAGCTTTGGAAGTGAGAAGTAAGAAAAAATGGCATGTGGTTGTGTTATATTTCTCTTTTAGTTTCCAAGGTTTAGGGCTTCTATCAGCTTGATAAAAATCTTTCTGTAAACAAGTTGACCCCTGGCATAATTAGGAGAAGCTGAGACCTCATGGTAACAAATAGAACTGGACAAGTATTGACTCATTTTATTTGAAGGAGACTCCAAAAGTTTCTTTTAAATATAATTTTCTCTTTTGCTAATATGAATATATTAGAAAACAGATTTTTTAAATCAAATACCCATATCAATATTATTGATTTTATAAAGTCAAAAAAACTGTTTAAAGATATTTAGAAAATGGAAATTGTCTGAGGAATCAAGTCCCATACCTCTTACCTGGCATGGCATATCTTCCAAATGAGTTTCATTCCTGGGTTTTGCCATTTGCCATGTCAGGAGGGTTCAGCAAGAAACTTAAAAACTCCTTCTATGTTTGTCTGCAAGAAAGAGCATATCGACCACATAGAAATCTTGGGAGGATTGTACAAAAAGTGAACCCATAGAAAAGTAATCTGTCTCCTTGCTTTTAGTATATGTGCTGCCGAAACGAGCATGCCTTGCTTTTAATAATCCTGACAGCAACCCTTGACTTGAGGCAGGCCAGGTAGTCTTGTCACTGTTTTTCGGTATACTGTTGGGATTTCCATCCCCATGTCTTAATTCCATTGGTGTCTCCTGCCTTGGGTTTTTTCTACAGTCTGTTTCATGAAACTAGAGCCTGATCTGTTTTGGGGTCTGTGAACGCGTTCCCTAATTACTCTTCCTTTTAGTGATCTGTCCTTTATATACTCAGAAGACACTAAGTTTGTCAATAATTTCGGCACTGAGTTAAGTGTGCTGTGTATTCCTGTTTGACTTCTGTTTTATGGCTATGCATGTCTTGTTCCCTATGCGACTGAAAACCCATTCTTCTACTTTGTCAAATGCACCACTGTGCAAAAATGAGGACCTCAGTAATGGTTATTTAATTTAAAGAGTTATCTGATCAAGAAGTCAGTGTTTTGGCTTTCACATTTGTTATGTGACTTTAGGGGTAGAACTTTCCTATCAATTCCATAACTATCTATGGAGAAATAGCACATGGAGTAAAAAGTATTAGAGTATCTTTCAAGAGGAAATATTAAATAAGAACAAGAGAAAAAGTAAAGGCAAATTTTGCTTATTTAAGAGTTTTATATACTGATCCCTCTGCATACTGATCTTTGGAAAATGCTTTGAGGTAAAAGGAAGGATTGCAATATGTCTACCGTTTTAGAAAAAAAGTACAAGATGAAGCAGGGAATTATATTGAGACATTTATACCGTGGTGACATTTGGAAGAGCTTGTGATTCTGGAATGAGTAGAAATAGCACCTTTACTGATAGGAGAACATATTTTTGTTTTTCATTATCAGCTGGTTGCTCAAAGGAGCTGAAAACAAAATATTTGTTTGCATTTTTTTTCTTTTCTTTTCCACAGGGGAGTAAATATTTTAAACATAGAGTTTCAATTTTAAAATGATGAATACATTTTGGGAATATGTCATGTTAAATGAATTAAGTTTTTGCTTGATAGTGACTAACACATTCCACATATTACATTTTTTTAAATGTATTTATTTTGAGAGGGAAAGAGAGAGGGACAAGAGAGAAAGAGGGAGAGGGAATATGAGATGAGAGCACATGCACAAGTGGTGGAGAGGCTGAGAGAGAGGGAGAGAAAGAGCATCCCAAGCAGGCTCTGCACTGTCAATGCAGAACCTGATGTGGGGCTTGAACTCATAAACTATGAGATCATGACATGAGCCAAAATCAAGGGTCTGACACTTAACCAACTGAGCCACGCAGGCATGTTGTACTTTAAATATTAGTATGCTATTTGGAGGGATTAGAAAGAAGAATAAAAGGCTAGTAATCACCACTGATACTTGGAAACTTATCTGAGGAAAATGCTGATTTTTTGTCTAGTAATTGAATTTCCATAGATTGTTAGTAAAGCTTGGTTTCCAGTGGATCCATTGGGCTATATTATTAGTATTATTTTATTTAATGTTTTAAGTGATTATACATAGGTGTTGTTCACTAGAAGATGAGATTATTTCCCATTTCATTATTTGACTGATTGTTTACTATTTCCTTATGGGCTAGAATAGCCTAGAAAGTAATGGAAGAAACATGAATTACCAAAGGGATTTGGGAAGTATAATTATTTGTTTTTCATCTTTACTCAATGTACCTGTCCAATTATTTTATTTTTATAGATTTAGATTTAAATTAATTTAATTTATTTTTATTTTTTAATGTTTTTTTATTTATTTTTTAGAGAGAGACAGAATGTGAGTGGGTGAGGGGCAGAGAGAGAGAGGGAGACACAGAATCCGAAAGAGGCTCCAGGCTCTGAGCTGTCAACCAGAGCCCAATGGAGAGGTCGAATTCACAAACCGTGATATCATGGTCTGAGTCAAGGTGAGATGCTCAACTGACTGAGCCACCCAGGCACCCCTCGACTTAAATATTTTAACCGAATTAACTCACACCTCAAATTCAGCAGCAAAATACTCTGATATATTTTCAGATGCATCACTAATTTTATTAAGCATTTTGGAGAAATATTTTGTTACAGTTTTATCTTCAACAGAATAATGAAAATATAATATTAAATGAAGTAAACAAGTAAATTGTGGGCTTTTCTCCCAATACAATGTTTTAACACATATATTTTTTATTTTAAAACCTCCCACTAATGATAAGACAGAATTGAAGCCCTTTTCTAGAGGAAATGAACAAAATTCTTGTTTGATCAGTGTTTTTTTGTGCCAGCCTGTCCTTGCTTACCATCACCAGATAAGGCAATTCTTTGTGGGCATTTTACCTATTTTTCTCCTTCTAATAATCAAAACAAAAATCAATTATTGAATGCCTTTGTACTCTGTACAATAGAAGGGTGTGTCAAATATGCCAGAGGCATTGTTTCAAGGAAACTGTTTGAGCTTAGGTGGGAAGATAATATATACATAGCAAGTCAACTCTACCAGAAAATCTTACGAAATAAGAAGTAATATCCTTCACTTCAGTATAAAAGATAAATGGCAGGTAGCAAAGGCTTTCATTTTGAAAGAATTTTGAAAATATTGAATAGAATATCCAAATCAATATTTTATTCTTTAACGTTTATTTATTTATTTTGAGATGGGGGAGGGGAGAGAGCAAGGGAGAGAGAGAATCCCAAGTAGGCTCCATGTTCAGTGCAGAAAGACACGCAGAACCCCATCACCATGGGATCATGATCTAGCCAAAATCTAGAGTCTGATTGCTGAACCACCCAGGTGCCCCCAAATCAATGTTTTAATTTATGTTTTTCAGTGTGAAAAATGACTACCCATTATACATGGGATTGTCATGTGACAATATGATCATTTTAGAAATTCCAGCAAGTTTTCAATTTGAAATTACGAGGTACTGAGAAGTGGCTGCTGGGAGATATTGTGCGCGCATGTGTGTGTGTGTGTGTGTGTGTGTGTGCGCGTGTGCATATATAAACAGCAGGAGCACATACAATTATATCTCATCCAGCTTTACTGATGTGGCCATCTTGTGGCTGTGTCATCCAGCTCTGATGGTTGGTCCACCAATGTGAATTGTCCTAGCATAAACACACTTTCTTTCAAGAACATTCATGTGAATATAAATAAATCAGAATTTTACTGAGGGATTTTTTTTTAAGTAGGCTGAAGTTTCTTTCCATGTGATTTTTAAATGTAAAACAATTATCTACATTCTAAGGTGTCTAGTTTTTCATTTCATATGCTATACTATTGTTTAGTTTTAATTGCTAATAAAAATGGTGGACATACTTTGTAAAGGAAAATATTCTTGGGATGCCTGAGTGGCTCAGTCATTTGAGTGTCCCACTCTTGATTTCAGCTCAGCTCATGATCCCAGGGTCATGGGATTGAGCCCTGAGTCAGACTCCATGCTGAGGGTGGAGCCTGCTTAATATTCTCTTTCTCTCTACCTCTGGCCCTCTCCTCCACTCATGCTCTTTCTCTCTAAAATAAAATAAATAAATAAAAAATAAAGGAAAACATTCTTTGTTTTTTAATTTTTTTAATGTTTTATTTATTTTTGAGAGAGAGTGAGAGAGAGAGAGAGACAGCGTGAGCAGGGGAGGGTCAGAGAGAGAGGGAGACACAGAATCCAAAGACAGGCTCCAGGCTCTGAGCTCTCAGCACAGGGCCCAGTGTGGGGCTTGAACCCATGAATCATGAGGTCATGACCTGNTTTTTTTTTCATGAATTTTTTTTTTTTTTTTTTTTTGATTGGTAAAAAGTGTAGTCTTTGGAATTCGTATTATTTGATGTAGTAGTAAAAATGGCTTGAAGAAGATATACCAGATGTGTGACTTGGCTGTCTTCATCAGTCTTGAGAAAATAGAGTAAGCAAAGGATATGTCCAATAGATGTTGAATTACTTTTGCGTGTGGGATTCTAGTTAATGAGACAATGTCTGGATGCAATTATTTAGAAAGTTCTTGACCTTTCATTTACACAAGTTGATATGATTATGATTTCATGAGGAATGATTTTGAAATTCTCAAACCAATTTTAGTCATCTGTTTATAATGTGTCTTTTACTCCAGGAATCCTGAAGTGTTTCCTACTTTTAACTTTTATACTGTATCTTTAAAAGCTCAAGTGATTAGCTTCAAAGTGTCTTAGTTTAAGTTCCCGTTTCGAATCGTCTCACTTAACAAAGGGAATTTCAAACAGTATTCTGTGATCCCCAATTCAAACAGCCTTTCATTGTTTTCTTTTGTATTTATGACAAGAAAGAGAGAAAATAAATAGATACATAATAGTAATTATTGGCCACCTAAAACTTAGCAGTCAAGCCACAACTTCAAAAGCCATTCCTAGCATGTAACTGTCTTCTTCTAAAGCTTTCCTACCCAGCACAGTGACCACTACCCTCGTATGGTTCCTGAGCACTTGAAATATCAATATTCCAAATTCAGGTATGCTGTTAAGCGTGGAGTACAAATGAGATTTGGAAAATATAATAGGAAAAAATAAGGTAAACTATCTCAATAATTTTCATATTAATTACATGTTGAAAATAATATTTTGTACATGTTGAGTTATATAAAATATGTTATTAATTTAACTTCAAAGTTTTAGGGATGTTTACCAAAAAATGTAAAATTTCATATGAGGTTTGCATTAGATTTCTGTTGGGCAATGCTGTTCTAGACATGAGTTCATCTTCCTTAAACACTATTAATGCCTCAAGCCATGATGATTTCATCTTTTCTTTTCATGATCTTCTATCCCTAACATCCTCCACAACATCTTGTGTGTTGGCTTCCACAAAAATTCTACTGAAATTTCTCAACTTCCCCTAAAAGTAACCAGCAATCTTCTAATTGTCAGATTACCTCAGTTCTTATCCTCTTACCATTTCTGGTTGGCTTTTTTTTCCTTTCTCCAGTGTTTGGCAGTTTTCTTTTTAAATTTTCATTGTACTGGTTTCCATCCTATCATTCTGATCCCCCTTTCCCTTCATTTTTATCCCTCAGCTAATATCATAAACATGTTTTGTTCCGCTAAAGAACTCTTTATAGTCCTTTTATCAGACTGCTAAAATTAGAGACAGTGTGGGACAAAACTGTTTTCATCCTGCCTTACTACACTGTTCTGTGTATCTCCAGGTGGAGATTTATGTCTCCCTGTTTGTAGAGATTACTCCTCATTGCAGAATCACGTCCACAGTGAACTGCTCTCACTGATGAAATTATGCCGAACGCCACAAGTACAGTAGAATCCTCAAGAGCCACTCTGTCTTAAAGTATCAAAGAATTCATGATTTGAACTGTCATCTCTGTGTAGATGACTTCCAAATATATGTCCTCCTCTCTCCTAAGCACCAACAGCACATGTCCAATTACTTGAAATTCACGTGTAAATTCCACCACCACCAAATATATTAAAAATTTATCTTCATTTTCATCTCTGCTCTTCTGTTTCCGATGGGATCAATTTGATTTCAGCCAATCAGGCTCTAGCACTTTCAATTATTATTAATCAGGAAGCTTTTTTCCCCCTCATTTGACCTCTCGATATAAACTAAGCTCCATTGTTGAATGTAACATCTCTACCACTCCAGCTCATATTCTCTCAACTTCAGCCTTTCTGTGGCCCCTAGCCCATAGTATTGTTGATCAAGTTTGAGACATCATAGATTTCAGGAAAACTGATATCCTTGTCCACAACTTTCTCCATTTGTGTTTGAAGACAAACAATCGCAAAAGAAATGAACCAAACAACGACAACAACAACAACAACAACTCTGAAGAGTTACTTCAAAGTTATTGGTTATAAATAACCAAATGTGTTTGACTATAAAGTTAAAGATCAATCTGTTGTGGTTTTTAAGGCTCTTTGCGTATTGTTTTCAAACTATTCCTAGATTTATCTCCTACTTCAGTTTAAATGATATATTCACTAATCTTTTATGCCTTTGGTGTTTGTACCTATACCAGGAATGAACCTCCTCTGCCTAACCACCCCCCTGCCTTCTCCATTTGCAAGTCCCTCCTCTGTTCCAGAGCTCTCTCAGATACCATCTCCTTCAAGAATATTCTGAAGGTTTTTCACAGCCACTAGTTCTCACTTTTGAACTCCGACAGCTTTTTCTCATCAACTTATAAAAATAGCATTTATCACATCGTAATGGTATTATGGTTGTCCATAAACATGTTTTATATTTTAGTTACTCTGCTAAGAAAACAGGACCCATGTCTGACTCAACTTTGTGTATCACAAAACTGAACACGTAAGATGTAATACATTATGTATTATAAAAGTTCAGTAAGTATTAAATGAATGCACGTACTCGTGCACATCAGATCTATTATGAAAACATGTTGTCACTGATACAATCTTATTGTTAAGATGGTCTATTCTATGTATATATCTAGGTTAACTATTGAAAAAAAGAGTAAGCATTAATATTCATTTGACTCCATATTTCATAGAAGTAGCAATTCACTTTGAATGGATTAAAAAGTTCTTAATATTCTTGTTCTCTAACCCTCTCAGATGTACTAGACCATATTCCATTTGTTTTTGTGCTATCGTGAGGTCCTATATTCCCCTGAGTTTTCAATCTATAATCCCTCATTATATTTGATTAAATGTGATTACTTTTTCTTAAACTCTCACTAGGCTTTTCTATGTGTCTTTATGACTCCATCCATAAAAATGCCCGTCTGTTGATGGCCTTTATCATTATGCTTCTGTACTTTTGAGGGGGTATACTACCACATACTTAATAAACATTCAACAAAGTTTGGAATGAATCTTATGTGTAATTGGCCATAGAGATTATTTATTCTTTTAAGGCAAGTCACAAAAGCCTCGGCAATAATTTTCCTCTTCCTGTAAGTTTTATTTCAATAATTATCATTATTTGGCTATTGGAGACAGCCACAGCTATTCACAAAATTGCTTGAGGTTGATGTCTAGAAAATACACACATACTTCTATGACTCTACTGACATATACTTACTGCTGTTGATGCAGCTGAGTGCTTTCTGGTGGCTAGTACCACAAAGATAGATTTTTAAAGCATTTTATATGACCTTTTAATAAAAAGTGAGATATGAAATGAGCAGCAATCATTTAAAGCTGCCAAAATTGGTACACAGGATGTCTTTAATTTTACTGACATGTGCAATGTGGCTAAATCCTTGTCGTTATCTAAAACAAACTTTAATTTTGTTGTGTTATATATAAAAATATTTGTTGTATTATGACAAAAAGGTGCACTTTTGAGATGGATTCCTTCATGGGAAGTAAAAATAGTGAGACTTATTTTCCATGGGGTTTAGATTGCTTAAAGAATAAGGCAGCTGTTTGGTGGAGAACATTAACTCTTTCAGGCCACAGGATCTCATTTGAGCAATACCTTTGACAGGTATGAACGGATAGGTATTCAAGAGTTTAATTTTTTAAAATAAATTTTAATCGGTGTGTTCTGTTTGACTTATAGGAAAGAAGTGTATGGATTTGGATTATATATAAACATACATTTTAAGAGAATAATATGGATTCTTTATGATGACAAATGTATAATTTTGTAAAATGCTATCATTAAGAAAATGCCATCCTATAATGAAAAACTTCAAAGGGACTAGCTTACTCTAGGAAGTAACCAATGCATTGGGAGATTTTACCACTTGGCATTATTTATATATTTAAAAAAAAACCCTTGCTCCCTAGTTCTGTCCAAATCACTTGCTGGTGAAAAAATAGTTTCACTAACTCCTGATATGTACCAGTGCAGTGTTAAAGTTTTCTCGGGGGATCTAAAGAATAAATATATCCAATAACAGTAACCATTTAAAACAAAATACAATTCAGGCATATATGATGTGTCATTCGTCACTATTTCTGAACATCATTTCTTTTTAGAGGACCTTGCTATATGTTTAAAATATATTCTGGAAGTGATATTGGGGCAGGAGTTCCAGTTAGAGGAAATGATATGAGTAAATATATAGGAGGTGGGAAGTATCGGTGAGAACAAGGAGAACACACTGATAAAAGAAGATAAGAGCTTGGGATCAGACCACAAGGATATTCTAGTGCATGCTAAGGGGTTTGGAAATATCTTATAGAGGAGTGACTGGTAAACTGATGCTGTAGGGGCCTAGATGGTAAATAGGAATTACTGGCTTTGTGTGGCATATGGTCTTTGTTACAGCTATGCACCTTTGTCTTTGTAGTGCAAAAGCAGCCAGAGACAGTACATAAACAAATGAGTGTGGCTGCGTTCCAATAAAACTGTATTCACCAAAACAGCTAGGTAACATTCGGCCCATAGACTGTAATTTGACCTCTACACTGGGGAATAGGGACCCAAATGATGGCTTTTTAAGTAAAGAAGAGAGGTAATTAAACTAAAGGTTGAACTAGGGCAATGGAAGAGATAAAGAATGGGAAGGATAGGTTTGATAAAACGTTGGAAGTGGAGATGACAGATTTCACGAAAAATTGAAGGTAGAGGGGAAAAGATGGTAGGTACTTTTGATACTGTGTCTGCATTAAGTAGCTGTAGATACTGATGGAATTAAGATCACCAAAATCTTGACAGGTTGGAATATAGATCAAATATAGGTCACATGCATTTCATAGAGGTACATGTAAGATCCTTCATTGAAACAGTTAAAAATTATTTATTTAGCAGTGTTATGTGTGAAAATTATTAGAAGATTGTAGTTGACTACATGCTTAATTATGAGTTAACAGTTCAGGGAGGCAGCATGAAAAAGGGAAACAGTAATGAAATTATCTCAGAAGACCCCTTGGAATTATATAAGCTAAGATTAATTATTCTATTTGATCTTTACAATAACTTCTGAAAAATGTAAGCCATGTATTTTTCTTTTTATAGAGACATAATTTGGGAGAATTCAGGACTAAGTTTCTTATAAAAGGGCATCCAGTTGGATCGAGCATCTACTCTCATACCTTCCCAATATTTTAAACCCAAATGGTTATAATACTGGAGGCTATTATTTGGATATTAAAGTTACAAACATGAGAATGAGCTAACATGGTTATTCTATAATACCCTTATATGCAAACATATGTATGCATAATATATACATATAGATAATGCATAAAGTAACACATTTGAATTAGACAACAGTGTGCAAGAAAAGTAAACATCTCTTGATTGAACGGATATTTTAAATTTACTTTGCATGTACATAGTATGGCTATGCTAATTTGGAATTAGATGACTTGTTCTTCATGTGATTAGGAACATACATTTTACACAAATTTTTATTGTCTTATTGCTTTTATGTACTTAGCTTTTAACCTATGAAAAATAAATATATAAATAGTTTAAATACTTGATTCTTCTTGAAGCACAGGTTTGTACATGGACGAGGCTTATAACCCCAAGTAATGACCCTTGTCCTTCTCTGGAACAACCCTACCCTTTTGGTTGCTTTATTTTTCTTGTTATAAAATTAGTAAAGCTGATCAACAGTTATTGCATTACAAGGAAATGTTTTTGATGTTATACATTCTTTCATAGAAATAATACATATATCCAGAATAACTTGGTCAGATGATTTTTGAAAGAGCCAGCAATAAAATGTTTATTCCACATTCTTTAAAAAAAATTATTTATTCTTGAGAAAGAGAGAGAGAGAGAGAGAAAGAGAGAGAGAGAGAGTGAGCCTGATTGGAGGAGGAGCAGAGAGAGAGGAGACACAAAATCCAAAGCAGGCTCCAGGCTCTGAGCTGTCAGCACAGAGCCCAATGCAGGGCTCAAACTCACAAACTGCGAGATCATGACCTGAGCCAAAGTCGGATGCTTAACTGACTAAGCCGCCCGTGTTCCTTCCCCAGCCCCCCACATATTCTTATATTTAGGATTCACTACTACATCAGTGGAGTTTTGCATGAGGTGGAATTAGAAGTGTAGGTTTATGTAACTCAGATACCTACATCAGGTTTAATCTGCTTTAAAGCCTTATAAACAATTTTAGGAAGTTTGATAATTTTTGTTGTATGTTGAATTACTGATTACCTAATACTCTTTTTCTAGTGTGACTTTAAACCTCATCACCTTATGGAAATACACTATTGACTTTGCACGTTCCTATTTTATTGTCAACTGGTGCTGAAGTTTCATTCTGTTATCCCCATGTCCCTCATTGTGCGTTGCTGTTGTTTCACATAGATTCCATAAGCCCTGAGTAATATTTAAATAATATTATGTGATGTAACATAAATAGCAGTGTGCTGGCATGGGAATAATTTTGTGATGTCTTCATTTGATGGATATCAATCCTGATCACAAGTAATGGACCATCATCACCAAGATTCTTGTCAAGGTCATTGCCATGTTGATGCTTTCCTTCCTGAAAATACATTTAATTTTCCTAAAGAGGAGGACTGTCTTCTTATTTAATCATTATTGTGCGTGGCTTTTGAAATAATTATCTTCTAAAATTACATGCTTGAAATGAAATTTTATGCAACCTGGATTTTTTCTGTTCCTCTTGACATTCTAATCTATCAGTATTTTCTGTCATATGTGTGGCTTCGAATGTGGGGTTTGGTTCAGAAATGCCAGTTAAGAAATGATAATTAATCGAAACAGGGGTATGAAAAAGAAAGCACATTCATTTTGGGAATAATTTATTCTAACCAAATTTGCACTCTGGGACATGAAACCATTTCACTTCATCTATACAAATGTTTAATGCAGATTCTCCAACTTAAGTGAAGTGCCCAGGGTGATCTGGTAAATCTCCCCTTTCTTGTCCATTACTCTTAGACTTCTCTGTATTCTTTTACTTGGAAGTCCTTTATCGATCTGAGGTGAATTGTAGGACAGACTAAATAAAGAAAATAAAGCCTTCCGTATGATTTTTGTTCACTTTCTGTTACACTGAGTGAGGTTGCTAATTATCATATTTAATTTACATAGTTTAAAAAAACCCTCAGTAACAAAACAAAACCCGAACAGGTGGTTTGTATTGAAGAAATAAAATAAGCTTTATTATTAAAGGCTAGAACAATTCTTTTTCTATTACACATTACTTGGGTGGAATAAAGCAGACAGCTCATGCTGAGAAAACTGAAATGCAGAGAATGCAAGAGTTAAAAGAGAGACAACACACTAGTAGTGTCTGCGGCGCGGATCTCTGAGAATTACGAGGAACCATCCAACTTGAATGAATACAAAGCATGAGCTGGTCTGTTGTTTGCTTTCAGTTGTGAAAGTCACTTTATAAACTGAGCATGCTAATGATTTCATCTTTCTGATTAAATTTATAAAGGCGTTTATTTCTCCCATGTTAAATGGATTTGTAAGGGGTTAGTGACAATTATTTTTATTGCTGAGTACTTTTTTCTCCTTCTGAAGCACAGTTTTTGTAAGTGAAAATAATGATGATTATGCTGGTATAATCCTTAGAGTCATTTACTCATTTCCTTAGACTCCTTGCTAACGACATCATCCTAAAGGTGGCTCTCCTCCTAATTTAACACTTAACCTGAGATGTTTAGGTTTTAATTTGGGGAATTCTAATTTTGGGTTCTAAATAGGTAAGCATTTACAAATAGGTATGATCATAGTTTTGTCAGGTATTTATACCGTAAGATAAAGTCCATCCTGTTACCAAATAAAATTTTCTAAATGTTGAAATCGAATTGTACTGGAGTAGATGTACTCCATGGAAAATTAATGCTTATGAAAGGCACTTCCTTCCTGTTTTGTTCTGTTTTGTTTGTTTTGTTTTTCATTTAATTGACATAAAAGAGACAGTATGTTTTCAGGTGCAGTGATTTTTGAGAGGGCTGATATATTCATATATTTTAATTGTAGAAGTGCTGGACATGAGGAGTGTTTTGCATTAAATTCTACACCTGATCACATGCGTGTTGGAAGATTTCCAGAGAATGCTCTGGAAGGGACTGTTACTTCCAAGTTGTGCCACTGAAATTAAGATCTACTCCCCAGAGAAGACAAGTGAATTAGCACAGTATGCTTTATGCACAATGAAAACAAACTAATCTGGGTTACTACTTTGCTCAGACTTGTGAAAAGTGCAGTAGCATATAACTACAGCTGATTGAGGAATTCTATTTTTACATTAAAAATAAAATCAATGATTTACTATGTGGCTTTGTTTTAGAGTCTTCTGAAATGCTAAAAACTCTCCAAAAAGCTAAGGTTTTATGCTAACTACATCCCAGAGTAATACTCTCTTGCCCTTGCGTTTCCTCATTTTCAGCTTTTTATTACACATAATATAAACCAATCGTTGATAACATAGTATTAATGTTAAAATCAACGAACATAGAGCCTACATCTTTGTATTTTGCTTGTGTGCATCAAACACATTTTGATGAAAAGGAATCATCAATGCTATATTGTTAGCAAACAAATAATAATCACTGAGACATGAAGAAGTATTCAAAGACTAGAAGATTTTGGTGATGAAGACAGGAGAAATAATAGAAATATGCACCAGGGCTGTTGGTGTATCTTGTAGGGAATATCTAGAAAATTAGATTAATCAAGGAGCAGACATTTGGAAGAAAGTTTGTGTGAATGCCTGACAGTCTTGCTCTACCCTCATTTCAAATGTTGGCAGGGTAGCAGGCAGCTCCAAGGGAAATGTGCTCCTTTCATACTTGAGTAATTGATGAATTGTATGCAATATGCAAATGAGAATCCATAAATCTTATGAATGACAGCTTAATTTATGTGAGCCTTAATGAATGCAGGATTAGATTTTAATTAAATATCCTCAAAGGCACCCTGAGTAGTAGATTTTTTTAAGCCTTGTTTTTTGAAGACTTGTTTCTCAAGCAATACATTTTACAAAAGCAGAAAACAAGGCAAAGAACTTAGCCTATTATTTTAATAATAAGCATTGTTTCATTTTACATAAGAAGCAGATCAGTTGAGAGCTCCTTAACCAAATATGTACAGATCTCTTTATTTTGTACCCATTTCACTAAATTTGATTACTTTTAATTACTGCTGGTCTCTGATATCATATGCTATTTTTAATTACAGGAAAGTTATTAAAACTTTACCAAAAAATACACTACAGCTGAAGATTTGTTTAATAAAAGATCATATTAGATAGATAAACATTTAAAGTATCAAATCTAATTTGACTAAAATAAAGTCTTCCTAACCACTTTTTTAAAAAATTGCCTCTCTAGACAATATCTAATAAGATGATAAATCAGACTATTTCATGCATGATATTTAATAAGGAGAATCGCATACTAAAATTAGGCTGAAATGATGTATACTCTTGTGTGATAGTTACTTCCTTAATTCACTTTAATACCTTGAATGTAAATAAAGTTTTTCATTGGCTACAGATTTAATGACAAATACCACTTCACTTTTCTGTTAGACACCTACATTTAAAATTAGAAAGTTTTAATTTAGTTAGATGAAAATTCACATATGATTTGGTGCTCAGAATCCAGACCTTCATTTCTTCCATTTAAAATATTTTGTTAAATCCCTCTAAGCCTACATTTTAGTACTTCATTTGCTCCAGCTAGATCTGTTTTTTAACTCTCAGATGTAAAGGTTGTATTTTGAGTTTTATCCCAGTAATACAACAAGCACCTACGTGAATATAAGTTGCAAAAATGCACATTTTTCTCTAAGTGAGGTAAACTTGCATAGATTTGTCAGGCTCTGCCCTGAGCATGGAGCCTGCTTAAGATTCTCTCTCTCACTGTTTCTCCCTCTGCCCCAGTGCCCTGCTTGCTTGTGCTCTCTCTCTAAAACAAAAACAGAGACAAAATGTAGTTTATTAAACTTTCAGTTATAAAATGAATAAGTTCTGGTGATCTAATGTGCTGCGTAGTGACTGTAGTGAGCAATACCGTATTCCATGCTTGAAAATTGCTATGAGGTACTTCCTAAGTATTCTTACCCCACTCCCCCCCACACACAGAGGTAACTTCGTGAGATGATGGATGTATTAACATTATGATAATAATTTTACAGTATATATGTATATCAAATTAGGCTGTACCCATCAAATATATATAACATTGTATGTCAGTAAAGCTGGGAGAAAATGTAGTTTATTCACTTAAGGTGGTGTAGGTTTGCAGGTGTGCTATGTACTAAGTGGAATAGAAGTGTAAACATGGCAGTCAGAGTCCTGGACCAAGGGGTTTTGGGGTGTGGGTATCTCGGAAGCCCTTTGACATTGCATGCCCAATTTGGGTATATGACAATAGGTTTACTGACTAGATGGATATATAACTGTCAACAGGTTCTTGAAGAGATTCATTATCCAAAAGGATAAACTACTCTAATACAACCCATATTTGCAAATACATACTTAGTGGAACAAAGTACATCTATATAAAACAGAACAAATACATGTAATCCAACTATTATAAATCATATAACTTTCTAAAAATCAATCATGCATAAATATGCATTCTGTAAATCTTCCTTTAACAAGTTTTAAATATACTATTTATTTTCAGAACAACATCCAAGCAAAATATCCTACATTTTTGCTTTATTCTCAGGGACCATTGCCATCTTAAATATTGTGATAAATTAAGGAGCTCGTTTCTCTAATAGATACTATCAATTCCACCTTAATGAATTTATATAAAGAACATCCACTGACCAAAGTCAAATTTATATGTGCAAAGAAGACGGCAAAATACTTCTTGAGAAAACAAATGCTTAGAAACATTTTAGAAAACATCAAGATTTAACGGACTTTAAATTTGCTGTAATGTTGTATCATATGTACTTTAAAGCAAATAGAGTTGCAAATCTTCACATTGCACTGAACTTGCATGTTTAGTTTTGATTTCTGTCTGTTTCAAACTATATTATATAGTTTATTTTTAGGCAGTTTGATCAACTATACTGTGAATGTGCCACTTCCTTTCCTGAGAGTTAACAAAGGTATTTTACATTAATATTAGAAGTAAAATGATACAGTGGACTCAGAGAAGGGGCAAATTCACACTTGAATCAAATTAGGGTTCCTAAGAAGAATTTTAAATCTAGAATTTCATATTCAAGTCAATTCATATTTATTTTCTTTCCCTTTCATTGTCTTTTGTGAAACTCAGCTGCATCTGGCTTCATTTTCTTAAAGGCTACATTGCTCAAAACCGTTAAAGCTGTAGCAACGAAGATATCTTTGTACAAAAACATCATTTTCAGAAATAACCCTCTTATCATTTTGTTGGAAAATGTTCAAGTCTTTTTTGTTATACTGATTTCATTTCTAAATTATCATAGAGTATTTTCAAAATTTTTGTTTTTAAATACTTTTTATAGGACACATAGACTGTATATGTTTTGGTCACTCCTAGCATTCTTCACCAATTATAACAGCCCTTGCTAGAGGTTCTGCATTTGCAGGTGGATTGTTGGAGAGAATCATTCTAACAGAAGTTATAGTTAATCTTGTTGAATGTTAAGAACAAACTGAGGACTAATGGGGGCAGAGGCGAGGGGAAGGGGGGTGATGGGCATGGAGGAGGGCACTTGTGGGGATGAACACTGGGTGTTATATGGAAACCAACTTGACAATAAACTATTAAAAAAAGAAGTTACAGTTAATTTTGGTTGACCTTTAGTATAACATAAAGATTCATGGATGAAGAAAAAATTGTAAGATGAATGTTTTAAACTGTCAAATATTTGAAGACTTTTTTTCCTCTAATATGGTCTTTATTGGAGCTAATTGAAACTTTCTTTCAAAAATTAAAAATTAAAATGGGCACAAATCATATAGAATTTTAGTTACCTTTTTTTTTTTTACACTTTTTTGCTGTTTAAAACTCTGGGCATAATGTAGTTAATTTGTTTCATTTGTTATTAAAACAAAGAAAAATTTTCTATAGATTATTAGATATCAGTAATTTATACTTTATTCAACGGACTTTGAAATAATTTATTTACTTGGTTGTGTAGGAAAATTAGAAAAAAATTAGAAAAGGAAGCATATTGTTTTTGTTGCAACATTTCAAATGCTCCCCAACTTACTTTGAACAGCAAGTTACCAAGCAGGTTTTATTTAAATTTTGATGATTTCAAACTTTTGTGTTGGTCAGTGGGAATAATTTAGGATTTAAATTGGCATGCATTTAATATATTAATTTTAGTCATTGTAAAAGTAATTACATTGATCCATACATGGAAAGATTGTTTAAATAAGTTTTGCCTCGTTGAGGATCACTAGATGGAGTTGTCCAAGTATAGAAAACTTTTCAATACTTTTTGGGGAGAAGACTTTCAAATTTCATTTCATTTGAGCTAAACAGATAAATACAACCCCTTAGAATTTGTTGATGCTATAAATCTTTCTGTATTTGCCTTCTTTACTTTGAAAATTAAAATGTTTGAAATAGTTCTCATTAGATAGGGATTTTTATTTCTGAGTGAATGTGTGAAAATTATATTTTAATGTCAAAAGTACTTTTCAGTTGAATCTAAAAATTGTTCCTACCCATCAAAATATTCTGAAAGGAAAGAGAAAACAAAAAATGCAACATAAAAATCTGTCATTTAAATTTGACATAACAGGGGAAGACTGATGTGGGATTACAAAATAAATTTAAGCAAATTCACCTTATTTAAAAACAAAAAGGAACTATCAATATTGGATTCTTCTGTTCAGTAATGATTACAAATTTATTACAAATTTATTTATGATTTACAAATGATTACTGTGTCAAATGCAAGTCAACATCAAAAGAGCTTCTCAGCATTACTGCTCAGATACCTATTTATCTGTGCTGTCTGGAATTCTGTCTTAAAACCTCACAGCAATATTTGGGGTACCAAGTTTACTAAGACATCTGAGCAGTTTCCATTCTATTTAAGATAGATAAACGTGTAGCTGTTCTCTGATTTTGATGCCATAATCTGTGAGAAAAGTTTGAAACAAAGCTGAGAACTCTCAGTTTATTATGCTTTTCCCATTTACAGAGGCATTTAGATAGTACTGTCACTCCTTCACAAAATCTCCAAATAGCAGTTATTCTGTTTACTTACTTGGAGAAAACCAGGAACTAATATATTTAAATCCACTGTATAGATGCAAGCACTGAAGCCAGAAACTTTCCGATCACACCAACAAGCCAACACTGAAATTTGTAACTCGTAACTCAAAATCCAAACTTCTTTCCTCATCTTGTGAAACTGAATGATATTGTATGACTAGAGTTTCAGGTCTCCATCAATGTTGTTATAACTATTGTTTCTAGGAAGGTGAAATAATAAGTCAGAAAATGATGTATCTCTGTTTGGGGGATGATTTTAAATGAATAAAAATAATTACATTGATATATGCCATGCTTATTACAGATATACTTTTCTATGAATATCCCCCTTCCTACCCATTTCCTATCAAGAAAACTATTAAAGGATTTCTTTGATGTTCAGTATGATTTAGTCTCAAGAGGCTACAATTGGAAAACCATTAAAATTTTACATATAAGGGATTCCATCTCATAGCTATTAAAAGGGAGTGGGGTTTCACGAATTATTTTTTTAAAATAAAGAAACAAGCAATCCTATATCTCCGTTCAAAGATGTAAAACCCCTTAGGAAATCTGCATTTATTAGCAGGCTCAACAAGCTCAAGGTGGGGGAATTTAGCATGATGAAGACAAAACAAAAGTATTGAACTTTGTAAAATCATCTACCATGTCACTAAGAAAAGCTGAAAGGAAGATAGTTTCCTCAATTTCATCCTGATTGTGGTATCTATGTATAATAACATATAATATAGTAACACATTCATAGAAAATGGCACACGTTGGTTGCATACTGCTAAGGATTAGTCTTTCTAATATAGAAATTATTCAGAATAATGATTTATATAGTAGAATAAAAATAACTTAAAGGTATAGGCTTATAATTGCCTAAGAGCTCATTTTCTAATTTTACCCCTAGAATTAATATTGCTATAATAGGTACACTGTTCAAAGGGATTATTGAAGCATTTAGGTATATATTCATAACTTTAAGTGTCTATATCACACCTATCAATAGGTAAAATGCTTTAAGATACTGTTGAGAACTTTAATCTAAAATCTTAAAAGAGACATTATGTACTTTTTGCAAAAAAAATTAAAGAAGAAAAATCTATCAGAATTTCTGACTTTTTATAAAGATATCACAAAATAGATAGCAATCTAATATTAATTGCACTGCAGGTTTAGTGAAACAAAATTGGGAGAAAATAAGTGGTTCTATTTTAATCTTCATATGACTCTGGTCATTATTTTGGTTCCTTTGAAATAGGGGTTGAAAATGAAAAGCAGAGATTGACCCTTAATTGTAAAATTGATATAAGAAACCTGTAATACCAAGCTGCTTTTAATGTATGCAAAGTCATACAATTACAGAATTTGGAATACCCCTAGTTACCAAATGAGTGAAAGTGGCATTTAAGTGTTTGGCCCTTTAATCTGGAGCCCTTCGTAGATGAAAATATGTTCATCTTTTACCTCCCCTAGTGATAATTATAATTGTATTGTTGGATCACATTTTTTGACTCTTGTGTAATTTAGCTCTGTCAGCATTAATCTCTTGGCTGTTCACATCAGTGGAACTAAATGTCTGCTTAATATTATGTAGGTTAGATGGTTGTCATCCTAGTTGGAGAAAAACAATGAAAGAATTTACTGTGGTATTAGGCAAATGTATTACAAGGGCACCGAGCCTAATATCTGAACGTTTTATACTACAGTGAAATCATATTTTTATCACTTGCCAATTTGGAAATGGAGTTTTACTTTCATCATGTGAGGGTGGGTGCTGGATTTGTTTCTTAAATATCCATAGTTTACTTTTTCTTAGTTTTTCCAACCAGTGTTATTATTATTATTCACTCTATAGTTATTTATAAAAGGAAGAAGCTGTGGATCATCAAGAGAAATACTTTATATAAAGCAGATTTACATTTTCCTTTCAGTATCTAATAGCAGTTACATTTATCTGGGTGTAGGAACATTCTGACAGGTGGGGGGGGAAACAGCCTCAGTGACATAAACTCACTACTCAAGGAAAGTGAACCTTCTGATAAAGCCATCTTGTAACTGATAAGTAAAGTACAGAGAACATAACCGTGTGCTATTATGTATCATTTTATTACCTTTATGTTGATCTTGATCTTTTACATGGATAGCAAAGCATTGACAAAGGAAGACTAAATATAGACATTTGTATAATGTACCTTTGGCTGTGCTGTAATCCTTACATCAAGGAGTAGTTAGCAGGCAAAGGATTCATATTTCATTAAAATACAGATAGTATTCTTTATAGAATCTGAAAACTTAAACACTGTGGAGTGCTTTGGAATTTTAAATGAATGGTTTCCATTTATATTACATTTTAATTTACCTAGTCAAACACATTTGTTAAACATGATTTTGAGCTGAGCCTTGAAGTAGACATTGTGGCTGAAAGAAAATAGGGCAGCAAGGTGTGTCTTTTGCCCGAGAGAGAGAATATATCATATTTGGAGAATGGAAAAGCGTGCTGTGCAGAGGAAAAGATTTAAGACTTAATAAGAGAGCGCACAAATAAATATTATTGATAGGTCAATAGAAACCCAAACTTCTTATACTGCCAGCCTCTCAGAGTTTATCGCTTTCTTTTTTCCCCTTTACATATTGATTCCAGGCATACTGGCTTTCCTTTGGTTTCCTGATCAGAGTTGTTCCATGTAAAGTCCTTTGCATTTAATATCCATTTGCTGGAACATTTTCCTCTTTTTGTCCCATAGCTGGGAATATATATTAAGATCATCATATTCAAACCTCACTTTCTTAGAGAAGTCTTCCCTGTCCTACTAATCTAAAGGCGCCATTTTAATAACCTATTTATCTATTTTTTCTCTTTCTTTCCCAGCACATTTCCTGGTACACAACAGACTTTAGCAAATGTTGAATGACTGTATAAGCAGCAAAGACAAATAGAGAAATAAGGGTGGAACAGTCAATATAATTCAGTGATGTTTCCTGGGGTGGTCACTTTTTAAATCCATTTTTGATGGAAGGATAGCTATTACCTCTTCCCTTACCCAAGAGGAAAATACCGATGATGGCACAATACATATGAAGTGTGGAGGATGTGAGGACAGAACAGAAAATATGAGGCAGTTTTGACTTCTGGAAGATATCTATGCATTTAACTCCAGTGCAACAAATAATTTTTGTGTGTCTTTTATATATGCATGAGATTGTCATATAAACTCAGATATAATCAGTTGGTAAGAATTTGAGTATGAAGTTTGTAAAGGGGCCGAAAGGCCAAAAGAAGAAGCGTGGAGACATTGCACTAAGATAACGGGAGCTGTGACGTTCCTTGAGCGGCAAATTCTATGATGAAGCAAGCCATTCTAATATTAGGTCAAAGGCAACCTTTCAAAGGTGGCCTTCAAAGGTTTCATTTATTTTTCTTCTTAAGAAATAGCCATAGAGGTTGCATTCACACAGAAGAAGGAGCCTCTTTTAAATGCAAATGCTCATAATTTAAGCTTTTAACCTTAATTATCAATTAAATTCTGCAGGGTTTGGTTGATTTGTTGAAAGCAAAATACTGAAAAGTGTGGATGGGGAGGTGATGGGTTTAAATATCAATGGGAGAGGGAAGAACATTAACAAGAAAGAAAGCTCCACTAAGTGGAGACACTGGACTTGAACTTATAATTTCCCTAAAGCTTGCTTTGGCTCTTTCTTAAAATCAGCTTGCCTCATGATCTGTATTCTAAAAGCAAATAGTAAAAGAGATAGTCCTTTGGAATTTTGACAGAACAGCCAGTTATCAGGGTAACATAAAAGCCTAAGGAAATAAGCACCCAATTAATAAAATGGGAAATGAAATAAAAAAAACACCATAGATTTGAATATATAACTAAGTGGACGAGGCGATGAGGAGTGGGCTGTGGTAAAGGGAAAAACAGAGTTTCAGATTGGAAAGAGGCCTCTGCAGTGAATGAACTGAGACCTGTACCAAATGCCAATGTCTGTTTTTTTCGTGTCCCTGATAAATTGAGTTAAGTTGTAAGTCTTTTCCTTATGTTTGGCCAAAAACCTCTTCCTTTTATTTTTAAGCTCAGAAGTGGAAAGAATAACCTTAATCTTTTATTTGGTTACCCTTCAAAAAGTGTTTTAAAATTTTTATTCTGTCTTCATCTCTTTTCACAGCTTTTATTTTTCATGTGACCTCTATCATCTCTTTCCTCTTCTTTTGTTTTGGGTTTTGAACTCTTCAAACTTGTGTTTATTCTCTCCTGGTGTATGTTAGGTGATCGATGACTATTTTTTAAACATCAGGGCACAGAACTCAACAGTCCTCAGTGGCAGAAGGCCAGGTCAGAATGGATTACTCCCCCTGGTTCTGATTACTCTAATGCTTACTGTCATACTTGGTTTCTGTGATTTCTTTTTGTTTAAATATCTTTTGCATTGATAATTTCAGATATTTTTGGCTGAATAAAGGAAAGAAAGGGATGTTCGACCTAAAGATCTGGCTGGAAATGATGAGCTTAATGATCAATATGACAAGTCTCAAGTGTAGGTGTGTATTGAAAGAAATATACCAAATAGCAAATTCAGAAATAGCAGGAATCTGGAGGAAACTGGATTGTTTGACTTTATATTTCTCTTCTCTGAAAGTTGCCCTTAAAAGAGCAGTTTAAATTATGATTAAATAAAGGACTTAAGTGCAACTTCATAAAAAAGTATTCGTGAAAAGTAAATCTAAGAGACAGAGCTATACGTGAACATGGGCAGATAGAAATGAAGTATTTATAATTCTTGACTTTGGGTTTCTTAGAAACTAAATGCCAGACATAGAGGCATAGAATGAATGAGTGTGTGTGTGTGTGTGTGTGTGTGTGTGTGTGTGTATGGTGTTTTATGGTTTTGTGCATGTGTGTGTGGGTGATTACACACTCAGGTCCTTGCAATATCTGGGAGACTGTGTTTTCATTTCTGGTCACCACCTTAGCAAACTAATCAATGAGGCATGAACTGCTATCTGCAGTGAAAGAAATGAAAAATAAACCAGAGATAATCCCTCAGTTAAAAGGTTATTCTGTGTGATAAAAGCTATTTTGTTAATTTATTTACTTACTGGTACAGTGAGATAAAGTGAAAGTACAATTAGGGAATTCTTGTTGAAAGGATTTTAAAGGGCAATGATGACTTAATATTTTGTATTATTTGATTGACACTTAAAATCATTTTTAAACTAAATTTTTTTGTAGCACATAAAATTCTGTTGTTTTGCTTTAGTTTATTTTATATTTTAAATATGGTTTGTATTTACATATATACTTGATTATTCAATAAAATAACATTTTATGTCTCTTCATTTAATGAAGGATAGTTCCTTTTCAGAAAAGTGGTTTCTGTATGTTACTATTTTTTTTTTTGGTGATTTAATGCATAATATATACATTTTGAAGTTATTAATTTGTTCTTTCATTCAGAAAATTCAGAATTCATTCAGAAAATACAGTATTAATTTTCTGCTAGTAACCAGATGGTATTAAATTCTGGAAAAATGGAAATAAATAGAAAATTAGTTATTGCATTCAAATGCTTTGTGTGCCTAGTCAGAAATGATATATAGACTATTATATTAACATGGCAAGTATTATAATCGAGTCCATGGTATTAGGGAGGTGGATGGAAGCTGGTGAGCCACATGCATACACATGGGGCGATTCGGGAAGAAATTGGTGTGAACTGACTTAGGGTTTCTCCTATGGACAATTGAAGGAAAGGGCATTCCTGGCAGAAGGATTAGCATCTGTAAAGCATGGATATATGAAAGTAATTAGGTACTGAGTGAGGGTGGGAAAGTTTCGAGATATACTGGAAAGGAATTGAGGCATTAGATCTTAAAGGGTCTTGTAGGCTATGATAAGAAATTTGGTGAACTTTGGAAGATTTGCAAAACTCACTCAAGGGGCTGGAATGCTATTACTGTGTAGGCCACACCTAGGTCTGTACACTTCCCCTAGGGAAAGCATCTGCGATAAGGCAGAAGCAAGGTGAATGAAAAGAGAGTGAATTGAGAAATATAGGTAGAATCAATAGAAGCTGGTGACCACTGAGTTGAGAAGTAGAAAGTACACTTTTAGAAGAGGGAGGAATTGGGATGATCCCTGGATCTGACTTTGGGTGATTGTACTCATGGTGGTTTATTAACAGATATATGGGATTCAATAGGTAATGAGATGCAAATTTATGGTGAAAGGTAAGAAGTTTACTTTTGACATGTTGAATTTGCTTGTGAACTATCCAGATGTCCTGTAGACCAGTGGAAAGATGGGTTTGGATCTTGAGAAAGGGGGAAATGCCATTTACAGTTTCCCAGAAGTGCATTTTAATCATTGATGAATTAGACATCAATTACGTTTCTAAGCTAACCTAGAAATTATTGTGAGGTACAAAATTTTAGGTCTAAGAACCAAAAGTTTTGTTGCCTTTTCAGGAAAAAAAAACAACAACCAAAGAACTGTATTCATTGGAGCCCATCAATTCTCCCACTAGACTTAAAGTTGTCCCTTGTATAGCCTATTGAATATCTTTTTCTCCCTGGAAAAACTGAGAAAATATTCACTAACACATAGGTATTGACAGCTATTAAAATTCCTGTATAATACCTTTACTGAGTGAAATCAGTCAGGGCAGGGGGAAGAACAATAACATTAACGTAGAAATGGGGTGAAGATTATGGCACAAATATAGGAAACTCTATTTTTAAAAAACGTTTACTTATTTTGAGTGACAGAGAGAGCATGCATGCACACACATGTAGGAGAGGGAAAGAAATGGGGAGAGAGAGAATCCCAAGCAGGCTTTGCACTGTCAGTACAGAGCCTGATGCAGGGCTTGATCTCTCAAATCCAAATTGTGAGTTCATGACTTGAGCCAAAATTGAAATCAACAGTTGGTTGCTTCACCAGCCGAGCTACCCAGGCACCACTAGGAAACTTCAGTTTTAAATTGTGAGATATACTCTCATAAATCACAGAACACACTGAGTTATCTTATTCCTTTGATTTCACTGTTCATCTTATTAGCCATGCCATGATAATATTGGCTTCTTTGACGGTTCTACTTCAGATTTAAATATTTTATCTGTCATAGCATCCCTTGAGCATGTTAGGGAAACATGGATATGTGGATTCCAAACGAACGTTCAGTGGCTTGCTAAGGTCACCCATCTACTAAGTGGTAACTTTTGTCTTTTGATCCATGGCCAAATGATCTATTGTCTCTGCTATTCAGAAGCACCATGTTATAATGGAATAAGCACAGGCTTTGAAATCAGAGATACAGGAGTCTGAGACAAAGATCTGAAATTCATGAGTCATGTTGAGCCACTCAGCTCTCATCTACAAAATGGAAACATTAATACCTGCCTTCTAGGACTGTTGGAATTTAAGTGCGATGACATATGCTACTCATCTGGGACACAGTGAGCATCCCACTGATGTTAACTTGCCCTTCATCAGTACATTCAGTCTTACCTTTTTATGTTTTCCAACTGGGAGAAGAGAGAATCAATGAACCCACCACCAAAACTTCAAAGGTTGGACAGTTGTTAGGCCAGCAGTCCCTCTGCCAATTTTCTTTCTTGGTTCCATGTTCTTCTTTCTATCCTTTTAAATTTTAATATCCCTTATTGATAGCCTGTATATTTGTTGTATTAAAGACAGACTTTAAAATCAATTTAGATTTAAACCTGCACATTGAATGATAATATTCATATTATTACTTGGAAAGTCAGTCTAAGGAGAGTTGGATGAAATATTAAACTTCTGTTTTCATAAGGAATCCTATATATATTTAATAAATTGAGACAAGATCTCTTATTGTCTGTATTTAGTCTAGCCATCTCTAAAATATATATACTACTATACCTAAATGGATACACCTACCAAGGGACTCATGACTCATAATGGAACAGGCATATGGGAAAAAAAAGGTTGTTGTAAACATGGTTTTACTTTTCAAAAAAGGACTATCTTCTTCTCTTACTCTGGAAAATTACCATTTTAAGGACAATTGTTCTTATAGTGGCTAATGCCCTGGATTTTCTGGAACTGTCTCTATTTCTTCACTCAGTTAATATTTTTTTGAACTCCTATTATGTGTTGGGTACAATTCTGGTTCCTTCTCATTGATATGCTGCAGCCTATTGTTAACTATAACAAAGACTTATCCACGTGGTACAATCGTTACTACTGGAAGCACTGGAACTGTTCCTATGAAAGTGTCCTATAAAGCCCATAGGGGGTAATACTCAGGAGGAAATCATATAACTGAGCATCTATTTAAGCACTACTGTTGGCAATTGAAAGTAATTGATAATAATTAATATGTGATATACATACTATTTATTCTTAGTATGTGGACATTTGAGAGGGTGTCATGTAATGATAAAATAACTTCTCCTTATTATCATATCATCTTTACTAATTTTTTTAGTACTGTAATTGAACATTAGGAGATGAGAAAAGGCTGAACCTAAATGATTTCCATAATGCTTATTTCTGGATATTAGAAATTATATTTATCTCTTGTTTCTGGGTGTCACTCTTTTAAAAAATAATCTGTTACACAATTGCAAATTTTAGAAAACTGGATTTAGAACGTAAATGCCAACACTCCTTTGAATTAAAGGGGTGGAAATGGTGTTATTAAAGCTTATCTAATTCTTATTTGTCATATTGTGGTTTTAGAAATAACAGCCTAATCAGTGGGTTTCATAACTATGTTTTTTTACCTTAATTGCCTGTAGGAAAATAGGAAAAATATTTCTTAAGCAGTGTTACCTTTTAAAACAGGTTACCATGAGAATCATGCAAAATGAGTTAGTTAAATATAATATCACCTAAATCAATAAAGATTTAAATAATCTGTCTGGTAATAATCCTTCTAGGAACTTTATGTTTTCTTGTGAGATTGGGCCTTATCTATGCATAAACTTTGGTATTGATATAATTACAAGAGAACAACAATATATTTCTGCAGTCTACCGTTTAGTCCATGTTTTATGCACGTTAAGACTATTGAATTAATCTCTGAAACAATAGAAAGACATTCTTTACTAGAAATAGCTTGCTTTGGCTTTGGCTTTGTGGCAAAATGACATTAGGGAACATATAGGGTTGTTGTGGAGCCTGATTGCTTTAGCAGCCCTCGGGTTGATGGTATCAGGTTCCAGCTTGCCCTGCTGGGTCAATGTGGACCCAAGCCTTTAAAGAGAAAAGTTCAGGGAAAGTTCACTTCTATTGTTTTACCATGGTTACAAAACAGAAAGGGGAAAAAAAAGAAGAAAAGAAGAAATCTTAAGTCTCTGACCGGTCACTGCCATGAGTCCTTTACTATGTTCTTTTTGTTTTTGTCAATTAAACATTGCAACCTAGAAAATTAAAACTTCTATAACCTGTAATGAACACAAGGAAAAATATACTTTCCTATCACTTGTAGGTGATCTCCAGATATAGCCAATGACTGATGGTATGCTTGCATAAAGCATTTAGTTGAATTTTACTTAAAGCATTATTTATATTTTTTCTCAGAAAAAAATTAAAAATTTGTAAGTTTGCTGTGGTATGAAAAGTTTGTTGGTTTTGGAGGGCAAAGGGCATAACTTCTTAGAAGTAATTTAACTTTGATTAAATCTATTGAAATAAAGTGTTATTTTATCTTAGAGGGAGATTATAATTTATTATTCCATTCTGGCTGTAAACCAAAGCAACATTTTCATTAAAAATTTTTTGTTTACCTTAAATGGTAAGAATTGTGATATGTAAGGGCCAACATGATCTCACTTGGAACAGCCTCTGAGTGTCTTTTGAATAAAGGTAAAAATTCATTTCCTAAGTTTAGGCCATATTTGAAAATTGTGGAAATTTTGTTCCAAAAAATATTTATAAGTGGTAGTTCTGAGGAAGGCCAATGCAATAGAGTTTATTGCACATTTTGTTCTTTGAACGTATAAAATCTTACAGTTAAAGCAATGAAGTTGAATCTCTTCTGTCATTTTAAAAATGTAAGTTTTCGAATACCTGTACTGTGAAATGCTATTTGTATAACCAAGTCATAATTAGTGCCTGATGAATTGTCCATCTAATTGTTGTCTGCATTTCACTTATGAGTACAAATTTTTATTTAAAAAAAGTTTTCAAGTGGAAATTTTAAGGAAAGTTTTTTCAAGAAAAAAACATTTTGCAGCATATATGTGAATGATTACAAAGTATGTATGTACACACAGTGTATACGTTAGATCTTTCTTCAAGTAAAGATGTTATGGGTCACTTTAGAAATTTTATAGTTGCACTAAAAATACTGTTTTATTTTTTACTCATCATGCACGACAATGCTTAGTTTCCAGAGGTGAGAAATGAAGAGAGGGAGTTATACAGAATCATGATAACAGAGTAAGATGAATCTTTGTACCTTTTGGAATGACACTATCTACGTTATGTCCTCATTTGTTTATTGATCCTTTGCTGTTTTGATTAACATAATTTATTTTCCTTGAAGTCATCTGTGCCCTACATAGGATTGAACTTTTTCGTGATCTAAATGGAGAACAATGAAGGAAAAGGAGAGACTTAAGTATCTGTTTAAATTAATCACAATGTAGAAAGTGCCATAAACATTTCTCATATAAATTTATCACACTATTCAAAAATAACATTCCTCCACTCTTCCCATAAACACCTATTCATATTTCCAATAACACCCCTAATGACAACATTTTAAATTGTCTCTATAATGCTTATTCTTTTAGCACCTAAGGGATCATTTCTCTAAAACCTAATTCTGGCTATATTTTACAAATGGTGATCTTAATCGGTGATCCACACATTTTCAATACAATTTTTTCATGTGTTAGAATTAGAAAATATTTAATTTGTAGCATGTTTAGCATTGCTAATTATCACTTCTGAAGTTAAGAAAAACCTACAGAAACCTTGCTGGAAGAACGGAATCAGGCGGCTGGTAACAAGTAACTTATGACTTATGAATTCAGAGGTCATTTAGTCCTTCACCTGCCTGCAGACAGGACTTACCTCAATGATTCAAGATAAATGGCTGCGACTCTGATGTTAAAAACCTTCAAGAGAAGAGTCTGCAGAGACTTTACCTGATAACCTATTCTAATGTTTAACTGCTCTAATGAGAGGGAGAACTATTCTTTCATATCTCATCTACATCCCTCTTGTTGCAGTTTAAGGATTGATACTTATTTTTAATGTTATTTTCCTGCTCTTTATTACTGTGTATTCTGAATTTATTATTGGCCAGATTTTCCCAGTGCAGGAAGAGTTAGAAATAAATCTCATGCATTTTCAAGGATCCAACCTAGTATGTGACCTAAGTGTACGTTGCTTAACTTCAGTGGCCTTGAAGCCATGTTTTCTCTCTCCTTAGAACCATTTTGCTCCATCAATAAAGGGATATAATTATTTACTTTTATCTAAAATATCTGTCTAGGGGAATTGTTTGATTCATTCCTGTTCCAGTGCAGTAAACAGTTCTAGTACGGACTGGTTAAAAAATACTTAAGTTTTCTGTCGTTTACCCCAGAAGTCAACTTAGAGTTTTTTTCCAAAGAGAAATTCTCCAAGGACTCTCAAGACCCAGTATCATTTTTAAGTAAATTGTTTGTTTTGCAGATATTCCAGTGGATTCATGTATTCTATTTTTTATATAAGAATCGATAGGAAGAAGAGGCAGGGAAAGTAAAGTGGAAGCTTTTTTTCAGTGCTCTAGTACTCTGTCATGGGTTTTTCTACCTGCCCCCCTTAAAATGATATTTATTCAAAACCTTGTTTTGTCATTTGAACAGCTCAATATCTTTCCAATCCGAGCTGTTCAAAAATGTAAATCCCTTACTGTGACTTTCAAGATCCTTTATGATTAGCTCTGGTTTACTTTTCCATCCATTTTACTTGTAACACTCGCATCCCACTCACCACACACATACACCCCACTGCATGCCTGCAATTCACATTTAGGCTCCGTTGAAGTTCTGGTTCCCACTTATCTTTGGGACTTTCTGTGCTCTTCCTCCAACTCCGTCCAATGTTTCCATTTACTTGGCACTTTTTCTTTGAAATATGTCAAAGAAGAGACGTTCTTGAGATGGAACACATAAGGTGAAATATATTAAAAAAAATAAAACCAATCAATTCATCAATTTATCTACACAGAATTATTTCAAATTCAAGACTTTCAACAGTCTTGTTGAAGTCTGGAACTATTTTTTTTTTCTTTCCTGTCTTTCCCCATATAGACAATTACTAATTGTTATAGTGGAGGCTTCATGGCATTCTGCAAAAAGATGAGATTTGATATCATTGGTTCTAAAAAGCAAAAAGTTGATGTGTGGATGGAGATGGAAAATCAAGTTAGCAAGTCTGATGGCAAGTTAATAGCAGAAATAATTTTCCCAATGTCTGAGTTTTCAATGGATTGATTGGAGGAGTTTCTTGGTAGTTGAGAAATTATCTATACAGCTATGGATTCATTCATAGGCTTGGGCTGTGTGAATTCAATGAAGAATTTGAATCCATAAAAACATTTTTTGAATAAATTCATTTTTAATGATGTTTAATGATATTTTAATGATTATTTTTAATGTTGTTTGAACCAGCACCTTCCATACACTCACCATAAATACTCATTTACATATAGGATAGTTTCTTTAAATGAGCTCCAATGTGCTGAGAGTTGTAGCCAATATCATTCTGGTCACTAAATAGTGCTGTAGGGACAAATTTTTCTCATGTTTGGCCATGGACTTTATTCTGACCTCCAGCTAGAAGTCATTAGATAAATAAAAGTCAACATCTCAACATAAAATGTAATCGATAGAAGAAAACCAAGTCCAGGACTTATATTGATAATAATCACTGGGTACTTTGTTGCAATTTAATAATTTTTGATTCTGTCGTAGACCTATCTTAATCACCATTATCTTTAAACACAATGGATAATTCTTTATAAATGTGCTAGTAAATACAAGTTAGTGCTCGTTCCCATATTACTGTCATAAAAATATAAATGTAAATTGATACTTTTCAAATAAAATTTTATCAAAGAAACTGCTATAGTGATTTTAGAAACAATGAAGAATACTTACAATACATTATTTTAATGTTTATTTACACCTGCTTAGTTCTGCTCTTCTTTATTTGAAAAGAGATTAAATCTTGTCATTTAAGTAAGTTGAAAGTGAGTTTCTATTGTTCTCTTTTGAATTCAGTAAAAAACCTTTTATTGTAGTGACTTCATTTTAAGGTTGTGTCTACCTTTTTCTCCCCATACTTGGGCAGGTGATTTTGAACCATTTGTTGATAATCAAATTGCAATCGTTAGTAAGTCCAGGTTTATGTCTTAATGTGTAGACTGCACATAATTGGTATCAGCATTCAAAATGCAACTTTCTATCCTCTCTTCTCCCGTAAGAGTAAATCAAGAATTAGCTGGGAGGAACAAATTTACTTTGATTAGAAGTCTACTGTTAATTCTATGCACAGGAGTTGAAGGCTTTGGGTTTCTTTTCACAAATAGTATGTTTACTTATAATGCATAATATCAGCAATTGAGCTGTGGCCTGTCTATGTTCTTACATTTTAAGTAGTTACAACCAATAATTATGGTATTTATGATGCATCTTGCATGGTCAGCTTTCCCTACAGTAACAAACAACACCCAAATCTAGGTGGGTTATGACAACAGACTTTTATTTCTACTCCCAGTCACAGGAGTCCCAGCCCAAGTGCACTGGGTTCCATTGAGGTCTGTTGTCCTGTGTGTTTTCATGGAAGGGCAGAAGCTCAGGAAGGCGCAGAGCTCTACAAGTGCATGTCTGACTTCTGCTCAGTAATGGCATGTGTCACATCTGCTCACATTCCGTTGGCCACAGCAAGTCCTAAGAAGGGAGAACCTTCTACATTGAAATAGTGTATTTTTCTTATTCCACCTTCAGGAAAGTGTAACAATGACAGTGAAGAAACAGAATGTGAACAAATAATAGGATAACATATATTAGTCAACATGAATTTATTAAATGCCTCTTATCCTTTGACTCTGCTAACATGCATACTCCCACTAGCAAGAAAATTAGAGTTCTTATTTAGAAGTAAGTTACTGAAAAAGAACAATTTTTAAAAGTGAAGAAAACCTAACCAATTACTTTTTTAAATTCTAGCTTAAGACGGCAATAAATATGTTAGAATATAGGTTATTGAACAGATATTTTAAAATTCAGTCATATATATTCTAAATTGGTTTCTTAATAAGAGTAGCAAGGCTCTTTAATATGATTCTCATATAGCCTGTTATGGTCTAATAATTTTTTCTCTTGTACAAAATTCTTGTGAATTGATTAAATTGACTTTAGGAGGAATCTATTTTTTTCTCACTAATTTTAAAGAAGTAATTTATGGTTTAATCCTTTAAAATAAAATTAACTCTCCATTTGGTGGCATCATTTATGCTGTTGTCAGCACCACCTTTTCCTGAGATAATTATTATCATGTGTTCAGGAAAGATGTTAGGGTATATTTCAATGCTTTTATTTTTTTAATCAACATTGTTCCTTGTCTCAGTAAATCTCTATTATTATACAAGTTCAATGCTAACTTTTGCATGACAAATATTTTCTGCTTCATTGTGGAGGAAAAATAAATTTAAAGTAATTGCTTTCAGAGGTTTATTGTTTTATAGGACTATTGTAAGTAAATAGGATATAAAGTATTTGTTAATGTTTGCTTGCTAAGCTATTGAAGGAGATGTTTATATAAGCCCAGACTTATTTTCTTCCTTCCGTGTTTCACAGTACTTTAAGCTAATCAAGAAAATAATTCATTGGTGGCAAACTTTTGAAAACCATTTTGCAAGAAATGTAGATTTAAATGCACTATATGATTTTCATTTTAATTTACTGTCATAAAGGTGAAATTCATATGAAAATGGTGTGCAATTTAGAATCCTTTTAAAATTGAGAACTTATTTCACATTCCTCAGTAGTACTTTGAATATGAATAATTGAGTTTAGCATACACATTCCTCTCACCTTGTTTGATTTTTAGAATACAATGTTGCAGCATGGGATAGAATGGGGGAAACATGGATTTTGCATAGCTTCATGCAAATATCTGTTGCAAAGATTCTTTTGATAAGAAAGAGTGGGAGCAAAAGGAGAAGGCAGCAGTGGAAACGAAAGCTTGCCCACATGTGCACATGTGCATTATACACGTGTGTGTGTGTGTGTGTGTGTGTGCGCGCGCGCGCGCGCGCCCGCGCGCGCATAGGATTTGGGGTTGGGGTTGGCCATGTCGTTAATGGCAGCTGTGAAACTGGGTCGGTTAGGTTGTGTAATGGTGTCATGGCGCTTGGTCATCCCAGAAAAGATTAAATGTGACTGCAGTGTTGCAGGAGAGCAGTGAACCAGGAATTGAGGCTCTCATGTCTAAAAACAACTACAGAATCAAACACGATGACATAGCATGGAATTGAATTCACACCTCATTACGAAACCTGGATTTTTCCTTATACTTCCTTTCTTGGGATGAACACACCGTTCTGTGTCCCTACCTATACTTTATCATCTCATGTAAGATCCCTTCTAATTTTTATCTTTCCACCTCACTAAAACCTTATTCCTCTTTATTTCTACTTTATTACTGTAGTATAGATCTTAAATTTTTTTCTCCCAACCCTAGTAACTGTCTTAATCACCTCACACCAATTCCCCTTTCATTCTATCACTATTTCCCATTTTCTTTTCCATTCAGTCTTTCTGGATTCCATGCTTTGGTGTTTAAGTGATTTTCACTTACATATCTGAGTGAAAGTCATCAAATAGAAAATAACTGTAATAGGATACAGTGTGATATGCATTCATATATTATGGGAAGACTATGTGGTGAATTAAGTATGATTATTTGGGGAAAACAACTACATCTAAAATAACATGTATTAATTATAAATGTAATAATTATCACCTATCATACTGAATTTATCATATCTCAGATTTAAATATATACTTACCAAGAAAATACCTTGTTCATGTAGTAACTTAATAACATTTATTGGTTTCAAAAGATTCATATATACATATAACCATTTATGAAAAAAGATCTACTTAAATGAACCTGTGTTTCTGTTAAAAATGCTGTCAGTTAATAGCCTTTTGTGTGTACCTCATTTCTGCATGTATACATATATTAGTCCTTCTGCAAATTATTAATATCTACTACATGCTTGAAGATCAAGGAGAACTGGTAAAGATTTATTAGCAAGTCTGATTTTAGATTTTAGGTCAAGTGCTGGTTTTGTATTTTTTAATCTATAATTCAGGAAAAGTTACTAGGAAATTATTCACTAGTTAAAGTTAAAATTTAGAAGAGTTTAAATTAGCTTCCGTTAATTAATGGATTTTGCTTTTAACTTATTAAAAGTAAATCTTTCTGAACTTCTCTCAACCAATTAAAAGCTAAGATATGGTGAGGGATATGAAAGGTTTGGAAACATCAACATGTATTTATTGCCAGTTTCAAATATGAACTTTGCATTATGTACTTGAGTTCTACAGAAGGGGCAAAAGGTAAAGATGTCTTGCTTCCCACAACAGTAGCGTATTAGTATATCTGTGCGTATGGCTAGTCCACGGACTCTCAGTGGTTTAGCCTACTCTGTGGCACTTCCACAAATGTGCCATATAAATTAAGGCTGTTTGTTTCATGCCATATGTTCCTGAACGTGCTTTCTTAGCAGCAGGAATGTCAGTTTTTGCTGAGATCAATTTTTTAAAATTTCTTTGTCTTTTTCTTTTTTCTCCCTCCAATTGCCATTTCATTGGCTTTAGCATACATGGAGAATGGTAGCATGTGCACACGTGCACATGTATGTTTTTTATATAATTTCAGAGTATATTAATCAAGACAATCTAACAAACAGAGACTAAACAATATAACAGAAAAGGTGCAATTAAGATGAAGACCATGCGATCACCTGGTTTAGGCAGTACAAATTTAGGACTGAGCAAAATAAGAAAAGGAGCGTCACTTTTTAAATGTTTTGATGAAAATCAGTTAACATTTTGACATACAGTGAATCTATGGAAATTTTATATATTTGACCGAAATATTTAGTTGAGAGAATTAATACGGGTTTTGCCATCACTTCAAATGTGTCTTCCAACCTTATGAAGAGTTTTGTGTGAAAATTGAAAACAAGAGAAATTCCTTGGATAGATTCAAAGGTTTTATTTTTTAATGTTTGTTTATTTATTTTGAGAGAGAGCAAGAGAGAAGAGAGGGATAGAAAGAGAAGGAGTGAGAGAGAATCCCAAGCAGGCTCTGCAGTGTCAGCACAGAGCCTGATGTGGAGCTTGATCCCATAAACATGAGCCGAAATCAAGAATCAGATGCTTAACTGACTGAGCCACCCAGTTACCCCCAAAATGTCTTCTATAGCAAAATTTTACCATTGTTCTGTTTAATCCTGTTCAGAGTGATATCTTACATACTACTAGGCTTTGCTCATGAACTACCCACTAAGCTTCACCCATTTAGGTAGAGTAAATCTTAACAGTAAACCCAACAAAAGAATATGGAGTTTTATACATATCTTGTAGCAAGATGTATAGTAGCCCCTTCTCACTTATGGTTTCTGTTACCTGATGTCCACATGGTCTGAAAGCAGACGTTCCTCCTTCTTGCATAATGTCAGAAGGTCAGTAGCAGCCTAACGCTACATCACGGTACCTCTGGCGTTCACCTCACTTCATTTCATCATGTAAGCATTTTATCATCTCACATCATCACAAGACGTGGAAGGGTGAGTGCAGTACAATAAAACATTTTGAGAGAGAGAGAGAGAGGTAGAGAGAGAGAGAGAGAGCAGATTTATATAAATTTATTATAATGTGTTGTTGCAGTTGTTCTATTTTATTACTATTATTGTTAATCTCTTACTGTGCCTAACTTATAAATTAAACTTTGTCATGGGTATGTATGTATGAGAAAAAACAGTATGTAGAGAGTTTGGTACTATTTGTGGTTTCAGGCATCACTGGGGGTCTTAGAGTGTATCCTCTCAAAAGATAAGGAGAGACCACTGTACTACTCTTTCTCACTCAAACAGGGAGAACTCAAGATTTAATTTTTGAGGTCTAAAGAAGCCCTGTGTTCGGGAAAATGGAAAGCTAGTTTTCAGAAAAGTCATACTAAATATTAATAAACAAAGCAATGAAATTTTAACGTTGACCATCTTGGGGGGCCCGGGTAGTTCAGTAAATTGAGTATCTGATTCTTGAGTTTGGCTCAGATCGTAATCCCAGGGTAGTGGGATGGAGCCCTGTATCAAGCTCTATGTTGAGTATGGAGCCTGCTCAATATTCTCTCTCTCTCTCTCTCTCTCTCTCTCTTCCCCTCTGTTCCTCTCTTCACTCACTCTCTCTATACAATAAAAAAAAATTAAAAAAAAAAGAAAGTTAACTACTTCAAAGTGTAAGTAAAGCTGAGAGTTCTTTATATAGTTAGCCATCCATTTCTTCATTTCTCATCAGTTTTTAAAGTTTTTGATATATTTTGTGGCAAAAACATTTTTTTTTGCATTTGCAGATCCTCTTGAATATATATAGGACTTTTGGAGGCTAAACTTGCCCTAAGGGAAATAGCCAAGTTACAAATTCTAGTCAATAAAGATTAGAAATTATGCTCCTAATGCACAGGCAAGTTAGGATCCACTGTAATTATTTCTCTTTACATTGTGCTAATGCTTCTAAAATAAAATACTCTTCTGTACATACACAATTTACTTTTAATATTTTCAGAGCATTACTTATTAATTTTATCTGGTGTTTGAAAAATAATTTGCTTTTAATATCACTGAATCCATCTCTGGATACTCTACTTTATTGCTTTCCTGATTAAAAACAAAACAGAATAAAAAAAAAACCTTGTTTATTGCCAAATATTTAGAAGATTTCAAAAAACCAATAAGAAAGTAAAGGTAACATATAATCACATACAAGAGGAAAACCTCTGTAGCACACATGCAGTGTGACCATGCTATGCTCTAGCTGCTACAAAACCTAAAAATCTACCATGAACATGTTTTTGTATCCTTTTTATTTAGCTTCCTAGCACATATAGCTTTAATGACCTACTAGAATTTCAAACAAAGATCCATTGTAGTGTATTCAAATCAACACATTTATATGAACCTTTTTATTTTTACAAATTCCCTATCTCCTTTTATTACCTTAGGATGAGTTCTAAGACTTGTCAATATGAACATATTGGGCCAAAAGTATTTATATTAAAAATTTTGATACCTGAGGCCAGTGATCCTTGAAAAATATGCGATGTGTGTACTTCTCCCAGTGTTGTGCCCGTGTTTTCTTAGCTTTGCCAATGTGATGGACTGAATGTGGTATTTTGTATTTTATTTGATCTTTAATTCCTTTTTTACTAGTGACATTGCAGGGATTTTTAATTTATTATTATATTTTTATGTTATTCCTTTTTATATTATTTTGCCATTTAATATTGGACTCTTTATAAATTAAGGGCAATAATCTTTTGTCGTTAATATATACATTTTGCTATTTTGTCACTAATTTTTCAACATTAGGTTTCCTAAAAATGTTTTTAATTTCTATGCAGATAATTCTATCAATCAATTTTATAGTTTCTAGCACTAATGTCATGCTTATAAAGTTTTTTATTATCCCAAGTATAGTTTTCTTTTAATCTTTTGTAATTTTTAAGCATGTAATTACTTAATCTACTTCCTTAAATGCATAAAATGGGAATCTATTTCAACTTTCCAAATAAGTGAAATGTTCTGATACCATGTTTTGAATAATGTAGCCTTATGATGAAATTAAATGCAATATTTTAGGACTTCTGGATATAATCACGCATATGTGGGGAGGAATCTATGAGAATAAAGTTTTAGTCTCAAGATGGCTTATTTCTGATGACCATGTAGATGCATAGATTAAATCAAATGGTTAGAAATGCACACCTTGGGGCGCCGGGGTGGCTCAGTCAGTTAAACATCTGACTCTTGGTTTCAGCCGAGGTCATGATCTCACAGTTTGTGAGTTTGAGTGCCACGTCAGGCTCTGTGCTTTCTCTCTTCCTCCCTCTCTCTGCCTCTCCCCAGCTTTCCCTCTCTCTCTCTCTCAAAAATTAAATAAACATAAAAATTTTTTAAAAATCAAAAAAAGAAATGCATTATTATGGAGGTATGAATTACATTTTTAAATACATGTCTAGATTTTAAAACCAGGTTCAAAAATGTACATATTCAGGCCTAGGATACCCTAGTTGATGATTTAAAGCTCTATATATTGCCATTAGTTTAATAATTTATGGAGTATGTCTTTCCTGCCATATCATTTTGAAGTGCTAAGACAGATCCAGGGTATTTAGTTAGGTAGAGATAGGATAATGCAAAGACTGCAAAAATATAGTGGCCTCCCACTTCATCTTCATTATCAGATTGACACCATACAAAACACTGTGACACAGCCTCTCGGATGCTTAAGTAGCTATGAAGACAATGTAGATTCAGATGGCCATAGATCAGGAGTGAGCATCTCTTCCTTCTGTCACCAACTCATTCTTTTTTTTTTTTTTTTCATTTAACAAATATGTATTTAGTCCTTACTTTGTGCCAGTCACTGCTCCTATATTTCGGGGATACAGCAGTGAACAAAACATATTCAAAAATTATTTCCCACATGAAGCCTATCTAGACAAATCACAGTTGCTAATAAGCAAGAAAATATATAGTATTTCTAAACAATACTCAGGCTAAACATACATTGGGGTGAAAGAACAGAATTAGTAATGGAATCCAATGCCATGATGTATGGGGGTTAGGGAAGGTTGAGGCATGGAGACCTCTTCCTGAAGAGCATTCCAGGAAGTAGCAATAGCAAGTACAAAGGTATGGGAGCAGGAACATTCAATTATTTTTCAAGACAGTAAATTTATTTCAAAATAATACATATATTTGGAGTTGTAGAATAGAAAGGCAGCCTTGAAAGTGAATTTCAAAAATTCATCTGCATATGGCTATTTACTTCTGATGTAAATTTCTTCAGAGCTGACATATTTCTGTGATTAGCATGGCAATTCAGAGTGGACTTTGGCTCAGTCACACCTGATACTTTTCAGCTCTGCTACCTTAGCAGCCTATGGTCTATTCAAGTGACTTATCCTCTCTCCATCATTCCATTCATCTGTGAAGTGGACATAATGACAATATTTTTCTGATAGAGCTACTAATATCTTAGATCAGCTAAAAATCTGATGATTTTTAATCTTTACCTTGACAATAGCAGCTAACTTAATTTTCACTCAAATCTCATCATGAAAATCTACAAAATTGTGAGCCATGATACTTTACATACTATTGCTTCCTAAGTATGCATATTATAATTAGCTTATGCATTGCCCTTCTTGAATGCCCATTCTTCAACACTCAGTATTTGCCTTTCCTTTTACAATATGATCTATAGTTACCAAGTTCACCCACACTTCTTGGTTGTATTAGTCAGTACTACAGAATTCACACAGTTAACTTCCCTCTGGAAGTACTGGATAGTCACGGAGAGCTACAGAGGAAACAAGCAAAAGGTCTTACCACATAGACAAGACTGTAAAGCACACAAGAAACACACTCAATCTATAAATATGGTCTAGAAACTCTGTGCAAATGGAGTATCCGTTGAAGCCTTAATCTACCCATCATTTCTCAAGCACTATTTACTTTTCCGTCTTAGGGCCTTTGATCATTGTGTTTGAATACCTTCAATGCTGCCTTTTCATTTATCTCCATCAGTCAAAATCCACAAGATGTTTCAAGATGACTGCAGATACTGATTCCCATAGTACTTGAAAAATAGATTCTTGGGGCCCCTGGGTCACTCAGTCAGTTAAGTGTCCAACTTCAGCTCAGGTCAAGATCTCATGGTTCTTGGTTTTAGGACCCACGTCAGGCTCTGTGCTGATAGCTAAATCAGAGCCTGGAGCCTGTCTTCGGATTCTGTGTTTTCCTCTCTCTCTGACCCTCCCCTGCTCATGCTGTCTCTTTCTCTCAAAAATAAATAAAACATTAAAAAGAAAAGAAAAATAGATTCTCTTTTTAAAAGAATTACTTGAGAGTATCATGAGTAACTGTATATACTACCAATAAGAAACTTCTTTTTTTGAGAAAAGATTGTATTTTGTAGACCTTGTCTCTGTCATGGTATCTCGGACTGGTCTTTATGCCCAGTGGTTACCCAACACATTTCTTTGGGCTCTAATAATTTTAGAAATAAAGAATGAATTACAATATGTCATCAGATGTAGACTAATGGACTTTGAGAATCATTTTTCTGACCATAAGACCAGGGCAGAGTTCTAGATATCAGAAGGTCCTCCAATAGATGGATAAACAAATTGACTGAAATACGGAATTCTATAATTTACTTAAAAAATAAAATGCAATAGTGTTATCTTCTTAGACTTCTCTGTAACATGATGCTGGCCACAATACTTAACCATGAACCAGTTTTTCCATTTGAACCAGTGAATAAAAAAATCTATATTTTTATTCTAAGTAACACTATTTTTTAAACACATCTCTGCCTCAGTTCCCATATTTATAAAATGGAAATGTTTCTATCTCATGAAATTATTGAATTAAATGAAGGGCTCTGAAGAATTCCTGGTACATATATATGTCACCTCTAAATATAAGCTATAATTCTTTAGCCAATTGAAGTAACACTATTAGGGCAATACTTTTTAGTATTTTAGATTATGATTTGGATACAGATAAATAAATACAGAAACAGGAATTAACATGATGACTGGGATTTTAATAGCTGCCTCTGTACAGTATTCTAGGAGAAAAAAAATCCCATGATAAAACAATGTCTATTCAAGCTTGAAAGGACAATTGTCAGTGTCTTCTTCAACTCGGTGGTGCAGGCAGTTTATATCATAATTTCTTATAATATTGCGCATTAGTATTAAAAGGCCATTCATTAAAGAAAACACTTTCATAAAGTATTAAATAGAATTCAATTAATGTAAATCATATTAATAGCAATGTTTGGTGCTTATGTAACATCTATGTCAGATAATGAATTAAGCATGTTATTAAATCTCTGCAGGCTGGAAACAGCCTACCTTTGTCTGTCTTAATATAATCCTTTTATTAGTTCATAGGCCTAGAATGCTCCTGGGAGTATCAAAAAGTTGTCAAGAGGTCTCTGAATCCTGGGGGTGGTATCTGAATCTCTGTGCTTCATGACTATGTTTCTTGACAGCTCTCTAAGCATTACACAGTGGAGGGGAATGTTGCATGTATTCTTTTATTTGTAACAGGTTTCTCAAATAATTTAGTTTTGTACCTTTTCTTCAGCTGTAGCAAACAAATGACTTGCCAGTGAAGGTGAAAACATGTATTTTGGGTTGAGTCAGCCATCTTACCTCTGTATTCACAAGATTTTCTTAGTTCTGATTTCATAGATTCTGTTTTTAGCCTTCATTTGAAGCTACATCTCTAAGCACCAACAGTTTATAAATATAACTATTGCATCTCCTTTTATGATGTATCAGCAAAGATGGTTATACCAAATGTTCTTTTTTTTTTGTATGTGTGAAGATGGACTTTATCAGACATTTATGATTCTGGTTGCCTTAGAACAGCAAAATCGATGTACATTTACTATAGTTTTTTTTTTTCCATCTTTATTGTTGTTGGTTAGTGACAATTTCTTTACAACATATTTCCAACTTGTATATTAAAAACATGACTGGCTGGGTCAGTCAGTAGAGCATGAACTCTTGATCTTGGGGTCATGAGTTTGAGCCCCACATTGAGCTTACTGCTTACTTAAACAAATATAGTAGCTACTGTGATTAAGATTCAGATTGAAGTAAAAATTATAGAAAAATGACAAAACCCAGTTGACTCATTAATGAGTTTCCTTGTTATGGATACAAACCCCTGTCAGAGTAAAATAGTGAAAGAGAGATGCATTAATTACTGGCTAGAGTCAGATTTCATCTACACAATTGATTGTATAACACCAATCCATTTTTGAATTGCCCTAAAATAAAACATTTACAACAAAGATACATTTAAAGTAGATAAATGAATAATAATGTCCTAAAGAATTTGACTGGTATGTCTGGCATATTTCCCAAGGTCAGAAGTATGGAGACAATGTGGAGAGATGAGTTGTGACCTATGGAACTATTTGAAAAAGTTTATGTGCTAGACTGTGTGATACTTATCATTTTAAGGAAGAAAAGATGAGCATGGATTTGCATAATTCAGGTTTTCGTTCCAGAAGTATGTTTTGTGTGTGTGAAGGAGGGGTGTGCTTCTCTGGATGCTTCCATACTCAATCTCCTCTCCTCTTCTTAAGCTGACTAACTCCTGTTTGCTGACATCTCTTCTTTTCAGAGATACCCACACTATGGTGTTCCTACAGCATTCCCTTGGAATTTTACTGCAGCATTTAAGATGATGTATTGCATTTCTTTATACATCTATCTATTTCCAAAAATAGACTGAACTACTTGAACTCAGGGACAGTATCTTATTGGTATTTCCAAAACACATTATAAGGTCATGAACATTAACATTTAATGTTGTTGGCTAAACAAACAAACAAACAAATATGCTACCGAAGCAGAATGCATGGTGCTCAGGGCTTGGCCTCTGGACCAGATTGCCTTGGTTCACAACCTGGCTCTGTAACTTTTTCTTTTAAGACTTACTTTTTTAGCAAAGTTTTGGTTTATCACAAAATTGAGCAGAAGGTACAGATTTCCATATACCGTCTGCCTTCAGACATTCACTGTCTCCTCCATGGCCAACATCTCCCATCAGAGAGGCACGTTCATTACAGTTAACCTACACTGATGCAGCATTATCATTCAAGTCTGTAGTTTGCATTAGGGTCCGTTCTTGATAGTGTACATTCCATGGGTTTGGACAACTGTATAACGACATGTATCCACCACTATAGTATCATGTATAGTATTTTCATTGCCCTAGAAAACCTCTATGTTTGCCTGTTTATCCTCCCTCTTGTTCCACCCCACTCTATTACTTTTTATATGTGGGATGCTGAGTATGGCATTTTACTTCCCTGGGTCTCAACTTTCTTATCTATAAAATAAATTTTTTTAATGTTTTATCTATTTCTAGTAAAGAGAGAGAGAGAGAGAGACAGTGTGAGCAGGGGAGGGTCAGAGAGAGAGGGAGCCACAGACTGAAACAGGCTCCAGGCTCTGAGCTGGCAGTCAGCACAGAGCCCGACGCGGGGCTCGAACCCACGAACCTCGAGATCATGACCTAAGCGAAAGTCGGACGCTTAACCGACTCAGCCACCCAGATGCCCCAACTTATCTATAAAACAAAGATCATAATAATACCTATCTTAAAAGTTGGTTATGAATATTAAAAGTTAGATCACATAGTGAACTTAGCCAAGTGCCTACTGGTTAGCTAATATAATACAGCTGTGAGTTATTTTATTACTTTATGCACTATACCAAAATAAACCAAAACCATTTGGGAAGAGGGCATTCAGAGTGTTGGAAATGCCACCTCCTACAGAGGTTGGCTGGATATTATTTTGAGATTAGAGCCATGGTTGTATTTTGGGACCAAATTCAAGATGATCTATAAAAACAGATAGCCCACCAGAGCCACTGCACATTTATGAACAGATCATGGTATGTGCCAGTGAAATAGAAGACTTAATACACTGCCGGTGGTTCAAACAAAATATAACCAACAGCAATTGCAAAGAAGATCTAGTCATTTGAAATTCAAATGGAAAAATTTTAAGAAATAAAACTTCCTTGTGACTATGGAGCCAATAGTTTGTATAAAAGATTACTTTAGATACTGCATATTTTAGCTGGAATATCTTTTAATACTAAATTTAAATTTTGTAGAACATCGTTTTGAGGTATGACAGTAACTGTGAGAAAGAAACCAATAAAGTACTAAATCTTCTCAAAACCTTAAGAAAGCCATTTACTATTGTTTCTAATTATTTTAGGATTTGTCTCTTAAGGGTTCAGTCAGTCTTTGCTGAAAATTGTGAAAAAGATGTTTTGTGGTAGACTCATCTGTGGCTTGGAGGGCATAATTATAAGAAGAGAAAATTATAAGGTGGTTAAAAGTTTAAAAATATTTAGCTTTCTAGACAACATATTGCTAAACGACATTTATAAACAATGTCCTCACTGGGAAAAAAAATATATGTGGATGTACAATATATGCTGTGGAAAGGCAAAAATAAATAGTACTAAACATTTATTTAAAAAAATGTTTATTTATTTATTAAGAGAGAGACAGAGAGAGAACATAAGTGGGGGATGGGCAGAGAGAGAGGGAGAGAGAGAATTTTAAGCAGACTCTACACTCAGCCCAGAGCCCCACATGAGGCTTGATCTCACAAATCATGAGATCATGACCTGAACCCAAATCAAGAGTATGACACTTAACCAACTGAGCCTCCCAGGTACCCCTAAACATTTATATTTTTTAATTAAAACTTTAAGTTATAAGGGTGCATGCCTGGGTGGCTTAGTTGGTTAAGCAGTCGACTCTTGATTTTGGCTTAAGTCATGATCTCACAGTTCATGAGATGGAGTCCAGATGGGGCTCTGCACTGACACCTTGGAGCCTGCTTAAGATTCTGTCTCTCCTTCTCTCTCTGTCCCTTCCCCAGTCATGCTCTCTCTCTTTCAATAAATAAATAAACAAACATTAAAAACCTATAAGTTACATTAAACTAGTTTTTAATCCACAAAATATCAATAAAATATGAATGTATTTTTATTATGAATCACTAGATTTTCTTTATCAGGAGTCATTTTTCATTGATGTAAGTAAATAATTCATATATTAAGACCTCTGCTTTGATAAAAGTTAATCATAAAAAATATTCCCTAAATTAAGGAATCTAAACAAAGATTATTATATTAATTCTGAGATTAATATAACTAAGCATATTATATGAATTTTAAAGAATTTTTAAAACAATTTTTTAAATATTTATTTATTTTGAGAGAGAGAGTGAAAGCTGGGGAGAGTGAGACTGAGGATATGAAGCAGGCTTCACGTTGTCAACGTAGATCCCAGAGCAGGGCTCGAACTCACTAATTGTGAGATCCTGACCTGAGCCAAAGTACGTCGCTTAACTGAGTGAGTGAGCCATCCAGGTGTGCAAGAAACTTTTTAATGTGGCCCTTATGTTAGATCCTAAAATGGGGAAGAGGGACTTATGAACTTGAAGGACTAGATTATCCCAAGTGTGTAATCTGTCCAACAGGAACTGTTTTTAGTATTTTGGGCTGTCATTAGTTGTTAACTCTTAATTTACAAATGCTCAGGAGTCACTTAGCCCTATTCCCCTATAATTGTTTCAAGGGTGGTTTCCTATTCAGTTTTTAAAAACTTTATCTCAGCTGGAGACTCAGATATTTTGTCCATGACCTGTGAAACAGGTTTTGTGTTAAATACATTTTCTGTACGATTTCAGGTCTATATAGTGTGGGTTTTGATGTCAGAGGCAACAATGATTCTTCTGCACCAGAGTAGCTAATTCCAACTCCTTTTTATTTTTGTTAGTGATTATTTCAGTGTCTTCATGTTAACTTTGTGTTTTGAATAATTATCAAGTCTTACATCAAGTCTATAGAATATGTGAATTGCTGTTTTTCTTGTCCCTAGAAAATAATTCACTTGTGACAACTGTCATGTCACCCATGACACAGCATGGCTTGGTAATGTTGAAGCATGAGGGATTTTCATAATTTGAATAAAAGTAGACTGTTAGGAAGAACATATTCCATTAGAGCACAAGTCTCTAAACAAACTCACTGGAAATAACAGGTTTCATGGTAAACTAAGTTTCATGAATGCCTATTTTACCACATTCGTAGAGATTTGTAATACATATCATCATAGTGAAAGTTCTGAGAAGCTGTCCCACGAAACAAAAGTATTAAAAGCTTTGAGGATTTGTGAAGTTCTTCCACAAAACATATACATGTTCAATATGATTAACTTGCCATTTCCCAAATTAATTTGAACACACATCCTTTTATAAAAAGAAATTTCATGTTTATTTGAGAGAGAGAGAGAGAGAGATTGTGAGCAGAGGAGGAACAGAGAGAGATGGAGACACAGAATTCCAAATAGGCTCCAGGCTATGAGTTGTCAGCACAGAGCCCAACGCGGGGCTCAAACTCATGAGCCATGAGATCATGACCTGACCGAAGTAAGATGCTTAACTGACTGAGCCACCCAGGCTCCCCAAGCACAGATTTTTTTTTCTAATTATTTTCAAGGGGCACCTGGTTGGCTCAGCCTATTAAGCATCTGACTTCAGCTCAGGTTATGATATCACCATTCATGAGTTTGAGCTCCAAGTTGGACTCTGTGATGACAGCTCAGAATCTGCTTCAAATTCTCCATCTCCCTCTCTCTTTCTGCCCCTTCCCTACTCATGTGCTCCCTCTCAAAAATAAATAAATAAGCATTAAAAAAACTATTTTTAAGTCTTTTTCAAAGGAAATTTTATTTTGTGTTTGTATATATACTTGTTCAGTTACATACAGAGTTTCCTGTTGTCTTAGTCTGGCTCAGGTTGCCATAACAAAATACTATAGACTGGGTGACCTGAACAACAGAAATCCGCCTCATAGTGGCAGAGGCTGGAAGTCCAAGATGAGTGTAGCAGCTGAGTCCATTTTTGGTGATGGCTCCCTTCAGTTGTAGGATGGTGTAGGATGGTGTCCTCTCCGTGTTTTCACATAGCTGAGAAAGAGCGTAAATAAGCTTTCTGATGTCTCCAGTTGGAAGGGCATTGATCTCATCATGAGGTCATCACTGATATGTCCTCATCTGAGTGTAATTACCTCTCAAAGGCCCTCTCTCCAAATACCATCACATTAGGGTTAGGGCCTCAACATATGAATTGGGGGGAACACGATTCAGTCTATAACTCCTGCCCTATAAAGAATTGAGGGACTACTAGGGACTTTGTGCTCATGAGCAGTAATGTGAGAGCAGTCTCCAGGTGTGAGCTGGTGAGGTTTTAAGTGCTTGCCCCATGTAAGTCGGTGTTTTGGTGACTGTGGAAAATCATCTCTTTGATGAGTCAGTTTGCCATCTATTTGTACTGAGAAATACACATGGCTGGGTCACACAGCTATACAGAGAACACAGGAAGTCCAAACAAATGTGACATAGGAGATTGAGAAGGTGCTCACATCTGTCATCATTGCAAAAAAGTAATGTATTCCTCAAAGTTTTACCATCTACAGAGAAAAACCCTCCATGCCCAGGGAAAATATGGTAATCATACTCTTTCTGGATTATTTATATTCTTGTCTTTCAGAAAGCTGAAAAAAATTCAACTAGCAAGTTAAGAAGATCTTTCTAAGGGAATAAAGTACCCACTAATAAACTGAAGATTATAAATCAGCTGCTTCTTTTAGTGAAATATATACATGCATTAATCTTAAGAGGTCCTTTGTATTTTTTTATGTCGATAGATCTATTTTATGAGGTTGATTTAATCTGGGAGATATCAATGATTATTTGTACTTTTCATATTTTATATTAATTTTATAGTTCTCACAAGGGTAATATTTTACACATAATTATCTTCTTTTTATTAAGTATTTTAGAACTGAACTGTAGAATAAAGATTAAAAGGATAAATTCGATCTAGTTTCTATAATATATAGAGGTTATTCTCAGGCATTGATCATGTTTAGCCAGGATCGTCGTCTGTCCACAGTGAATTATCTAAAAAATATGGTCAGTCATTAAAGTGTTAAGCAAATTGGAGCACCTGGGTAGCTCAGTCAGTTAAGCATCTGACTTCAGCTCAGGGCATGATCGCCACTCCCCCCCACCCCCCCCAGTTCATGGGTTGGAGTCCCCACGTAGGGCTCTGTGTTGACAGCTCAGCGCCTGGAGGCTGCTTCGGATTCTGAATCTACCTTTCTTTCTGACCCTCCCCTGCTCATATGCTATTTCTCCCTCTCTCTGTCAAAAGTAAATAGACATTTAAAAAGTCTTTAGAGTGTTAACAAATTAATGTTATTTTTATATTTTAAATTAAGGTATGCTTTTGAGAGATAATCTAAAATCTTCAGATATAGAAAAAATAAGTATTTCTCCATCCAGTGATTATCACTTCCAATATTTTAGTATGTTTCCTTCCAGTATTTTTTCTATATTTATTCATTGCCAGTTTTACTTAATTTTGCTATCTGTCTTGTGCTCTGTTATATCCATATCCGCAGGTTTTATGTTGCTTTTTCACTTTACTTAGAACCTAAGCATTTTCTCACAATCTCTTCATAAACAACCCTTTCCATGACTTCAGAATGTTCAAGAGGACATGTAAATCATTAAGGAAATTGTGCCTTTCCAAGTAGAAAGAAATAAGAATGTGTGTGTGTATGTGTGTGTGCGTGTGTTTATCAGTGTGTTAAATTTGACTACATATTTGGTTATAGTTTTCCTATATTTTGGCTCGGCTTCGTAGAAGTAGTTTACTAGAAAACACTATGCAAAATATAAACATAGTTGGAATTTTCCTGGGGTGAATAGATGGGAGAAGGCAAATGGACTCTTGTAGATTCCTAGAGCAAGCTGCTTTCACCCCTAAATGCTTGTTTGTCATCCAAGCCTAAAATCAGTGCTCACTTGCTGCCATGTAGTTTTCTTCTGCTCTATTATTTCACAGGCTATTTAGTTTTGTCTTCCTCCTTAGAAAAGGGAGTAAATTTTTATTCTTGCAACCCTATGTCTAGCTTGTTCAGTAGCTCTTTTCTCTCAGATAGATGGATGAAAGAATTGAATTTTGAATGGAACCTTCTTTAAGAGGTAGGATTCGGAACCAAAATTTCCGCTAGGTAGCTACTTTTGCATTTCTCAACTTACAACCATTACAATCTCTTTCTGGATTTTACATGTTTCTCTGCTCCAACTCTCGGGAAGAAAACTGAACTTAATTTCCTACAAACTACTGAAAAGATGAGCAGAAGATGATGTCTATGCAGAAGGTTGGGGATTGAAAAATCTGTGATGTGTCCTCTAACATTTTAAATGCCCCCACTCTTTGGATCCACTTAGCTTCTTATTAATTCATATTACTTTCGTTTTGTTTTGTTTTTGCTAAGTTGGATTTTGACTTCACCCTGAATAAGCACAATAAGAGACTAGGAAGGGTTGGTAAACATTGTACAGTTGTGGGAGAGAGAGAGAAATTAGCATGAGACTGGTTTAATGGTATATAGGAGAGATGTGTCTGGAAAAGCTTTTTTATTCAGAACTGCAGGAAAGAGTGTGCCTGGGTGGATTCCTAAGTAAGTGAGATATTAAGTGTGGATTTGGACACTTCTAAGCCATTTCACTCCTCTTTTAATGCACACAGTTACAAATACTAAAGGCTGCACTGTGGCTCATGTGTAAAGCTGGCAAAAACAATTACCAAAGTCATAAATTTGATTTCATTCAAGCTGTTAAGGGTAATAATTTATTTAAGTGAGGTCTTCTGCTTTGATTAGAACTAGGAAAGTTCAGCTGTTCTAATCCTCTGGGGTAGAGCTGGGTTACTATTATAGATAAGGAGGCTTGAAGGTGGCTACTACTACTGAGGCCATTGATCATTCCAAAAGGAAATGCTTTTGCTAATTGTTTCACTTCCTCTTTGCAGTTAAGTTTTTATTTTTCTTTCCAAGAATAACTTATTCCTTACAAAGTAAACAGTTTCACTTAAAACACACACACACACACACACACACACACACACACCACACAACAGGAGTTAATCAGATGTTTTGAGCAGTTAAACCTAACTTGTGGCTTGATCGGGGCCACACCTTCTAATGAATCGGTAGAAGCAATATTTAAAGATAGAGTTATCAAGATGATACCTGTGTGGCCAGAAGGCCACAGTCCTACATGGGTTCTCCTGGAATTTCCCTTAAGCTCTGTGAATGTAATTTAAATATTCAAGTATTTTACCGATATATTACCTTCCCTAGAGACAAACCGTTTGGCAGTTAGTGACTAAGACTGCAGTAAAGGTAAAATACCAAGCCCATCAATAAAGGGGACCTACCTAAGAACTGTAGGTCTTAAAGAGATAGAAGAAAGTTTTATTAATAAATAAACCTTCTAACTTCCCCTCTGCCAGGAAGAGGGTCTAGTGGTCTTAACTTAGTCAAAGGATAAGCGACTTGACTATCCTTCCAAATTTTTTCTTCCAGTCTCCTCCACTCTTTGTGTAAATATCTCAAAACTGTGTTTTCTTCTACTTGTAAACTAATCCTCAGTAGGGTGTTAGTTGATGGCTTTAGGGTGTTATCACCACCAGGGGCATTTGCATTTTAATGGGAGGTTTTAAAAGATCTTAAGGCTTCAAGGCTGAAAGCAGTAAATCTCTATTGGTGGAATTGGAGGCAGTGTGATAGATTGGGCAGGAGATATCTGGGGTGAAAGGAGCCCACTGGGTCTATTCTAATCCCAGCATGAACTGGAGTGTTCCTACTTAGTAGCCTGACTTCTTTCCGAGTGTGGGCAGTGAGCGCAACTCCCGCGGCCTGAATAATAAAGCACTCTTAAACAGTTACATTTTCTTTAAAAGCAAATCAAATTAAATGTTAGTTTCTTTTTCAAATGTTAGTTTCTTCTTCCTTTCCCACTTGCTCCATGGCATCATGCTTGAAATCTCTCAATACCTCTGTTCTCTTTCTCTGGACTTTGGATGTATAGTTAGGTTATCCTTAGACTCAGATTCCAAATTATCTTTGTGCCTTACTTTTTATTTCTTGGAAACTTTGCGACCATTGGAATGGAAGAAGTAGAGTACTTGAGGAATTTTGGGGAAAGGACTTCCTAAATTGAGTTAAAATTTATTTGACTATACACAGTGGGGAGGGGGGGAATGAAAGAAAATAAATATATATAGTAATCCAGGCACTGAAATTAAGTTTTAAGGACGTAAAGGTATGTTTTATTTTTTATTTTTTAAAATGTTTATGTATTTATTTTTGAGAGAGAGAGAGAGAGAGAGAGCAAGCACAAGCAAGGGAGGGGCAGGGAGAGGGGGAGACACAAAATCCAAAGTAGGTCCCAGGCTCCGAGCCGTCAGTACAGAGTCCAATGCAAGGGCTTGAATTCATGAACTATAAGATCATGACCTGAACTGAATGCTTAACTGACTCAGCCACTCAGGTGCCCCCACAAAGATATATTTTATACACTTCTCTCCCTCTTCCCCTCCCCCCAACACCGCAGGGGACGGGGGAGAGGAGGAGAGAGAGAACCCATGCTAGCATGGAGCCTGACACAGGGCTCAATCTCACAACCTTGAGATCATGACCTGAGTCAAAATCAAGAATTGGATGCTTAGGTGACTTGTGTCACTCAGGTGACTATGTGTTTTATACACTTTCTGCCATGTAGTCCGGACAATAAACAGATGAGCAGATACTACGATCAGTGCAGAAAAAAGCTATAATAGAGTTTTCACCATGGGCTGTCATAGTGCATAGAAAGCACATACGGATTAGAAGAGGTTAGTAGGGGTGCCTGGGTGACTCAGTCATTTGAGTGTCCTGTTGCTCATGTCATGATCTCATGGTTCCTGAGTTCAAGGGCCTCACTGGGCTCTGTGCTGACAGTGCAGAGCCCTCTTCAGATTCTCTGTCCCATCCTTAAAAATAAATAAGCATTAAAAGTATTTGAAACGTGGTTAGTAAGAAGGATGATTAAGGTTTAGCCAGGTGAAATGGGGATGAGGATGAGTTGGTATAGAAAAGGCCTTGGTGACAAAGGAGGCAGCATCTTTAAAGGTAGGGGAATAGGAGAACAAAGCAGCTTGTGATACTCTTCATTCAGGAGGGCCATGCATATAATAATAAAATGGTGAGATTGGAAGAGTAGGCAGGGACCAAGCATTGGAAGGCTTTGGTGCCATGATAAGGAGTGTGAATCTTATAGGGAACTACTAGTATATTTAAGCAAATGGAAAACATGATCAAATTTGCATTTTATAAAAATCCTTCTGAGATCAGTATGGAGAGTTGTCTTGACTCTAGACTCTAGACTTTACAGTAGAGCAAAGTTGGAGGTAGATCTCAGAAGAGTTCAGAAGGCTGTAATAGGAGATAAGAAATGACGGATTGACCTGGAAGATTAAACTGAGGATGGTGAGAGCAGAATGGATCTTCACTGAGATGATATTTGAGTGTCCAAGGGGAAGAAAGACACAGCTGATCCTAGAGTTTTGGCTTAGTCAGTTAGGTGCCCTTTTGCTGAACTAGGGAAAGAGAAATAGGTTTTAATGAGGAAGATGCTGAGTTCAGATTCAGACAAGCTGAGTCTTAGATTATTAAAGGACATCTAAGCAGAGATTTCCAGTAGGCAGGCATTAATCTGTCTGAATCCCAGGAGGAAGACCTAGGCTGTAGATACATATTTAGCCATGATTCCTTATCATCTCAGGGATGTCAATAGAAGGATTACTCAGGAAGAATGGAGCCTATCAGAGGGCTGCTGATTAACCCTCGGCAAATAACAAGAGTTAAAGAAACAGCTGAAGATGAAGAATACTGATAAAGAAGAAGTAGCCAAACAGATACTTAGAACAATATGAGGGAGGGTTTCCTTACAGAATAGCAGAACAAACTCACCATCTATCTCCTTGCTTTTGGTTCAAAGCCTCTCAGGATCTGGCTCCAGGCAGTAAATCTAGCATTATCCATCTTTGCTCCTCATCTTACTTGAGCTGTGTTGGGTGACTAGAAACAGTCCTGCACATTCATACATTGTCGTGTGTCCATTCCTCTCTCATAGTCTCACTGGAGAGCATTTTTCTCCCATTCTTTCCCTCTCTGTGCCTAAGTCATCCTTTGGAATTCTCTAATGCTTCTACTGCCGTGGAATCTTAACTCTCTTCCTAAACATAGAAGTAGCATCATCCAGCCTAACCTCCAATTAGTATTCAGATTGCAACTTTCTTATGACACTTAGCACATTCTGGTGTGCACCATAGTTATTAATGCACCCGATTGTATCCCTTAGCGAGAGTATCAACTCCTGCAGATTAAAGAACCCATTCCCCCAAATTAATCTTCATAGTGTACTGCTTTGAAAACAGTAAGTGCTTAATAATTATTTGTTCAATGATCACATGTATTATTAACACTAAATAATAAAGGTAAAATCTTTGAATCTTCTGATGAGGAAAAAGATCTCAGTTGAGGCTAACCTGGAAATGCTACCTTATATGAAGGATCTGTCTGGAGGTTCTGAGATGTCTAGCACATATTGGCCAGACGATGGAAAAGCATTTTTTCACCAAAGCACATTCACAATACAGAGGCAGAAAGGAGAAACATAATGCTAAACGTGTTTGTTTCAAGAATTGTTAATATTATATTCTTCATGTTACTCTTGTGCAAAAATAGCAAATCCTTGCCTCCTTTTTGCCTTCTGCTTTTATAATTTTAAAAGTTAATCTCGTGCAATAGGCATGTAAAGGACAAGTACCACTAAAACACAAAGTATTTTAATTTATCCTGAAGGCGGTTCTAAGATGCTATACTGGCAGTTTCTCAACAATGTCCTGCAAATAATCCTAAGCCTTTCCAATTTATTTTAGTGTATTAAAAGTAAAGCAACCTAGTGGGGCTGTTCATTTAAATAGAATAGGGTTAAATGATAACTTGACTTATCTTTTAAATGACAAAAAATAAAGAAATTGCAAGACCTTTTCACACATTAGATATGTATTGTCATTTATCATCTAGATATCAGGCTAGCAGTGCGAAGTAATAAAACATATCATCGAAAAATGTGCTATAGGTCTGAATCACTCTTTCATTCCACCTCCCAGCTAACTGTAGTATTAAATCAAACAAGCAGAACATTTCCTTAGGCAGCCATTGCCTTTTAATTTCCTGAAGAACCTTAAAATATCATTCATTACAAGTACTACACATATTTGGTTTTTAAAAGTCTCATAAATCAATAGCAGGCTGACTGTAATAATTATTACAAGTTAGTGCATAATTTTCGTGCTGAAGGCTGCATGCAGAACTTTAGCATATGCAAACGAGGCAATTCAAACTGTGTATAGATATTAATATGAAGAAGCAGGTAACGAGGTGCAGGCTATGAATTATGCATCAAGAGTGGCTGATCTTCAATGAGGAAAATGAATTCAGCATGTAATCTAATTAGTGATGGAAGTCTATTACATCTAACTGCAAAAGCAACCGTCCTTGAAACAAATTTATTTACAGTCCATGTTACCACTTGAAACAACTTTGAAATGATGTGTAAGACAACAGCTTAATTGTAAAAATTTTTTGTTTATTTGTTTCAGTTCTAGACCTGGAAGGCCTCCTAAGAGGACTCAAAGTGTCACCTCCCCAGAGAACTCTCATATCATGCCACACTCTGTCCCTGGACTCATGTCTCCTGGGATAATCCCACCAACAGGTAAGAATGCTGCTCATTTATGCCAAAAATGTTAAAAGTCAGCCAATACCATAGTTTTTGTTTACAACCCATCAGTTGTGTTTTGTGCACACTAACATAATGTTACCAGTGAGAATTTGTTGCAGAATTGCATTGTGGGTATCATCATTTTATTTAAAATAAAATGAAAGAAGCTAAACTGAGCACTGTGCTAGGAGTTATTGTAATTAATCTTCCCACTAATATTAAACAACAAGCGATTATCCCTCTTTTCCTGGCAAGTAATCAAAGGTAGAAGAGAATGAAGTGACTTTTCCAAGGTCATTTGGCTCAAAACTGTTAGTGATTGTTCATATCCAGGTCTCTGGATTCTAAATTTACTTTTTCATTCATAAGAACTCCGAAATAGAATGAAATGCATCCAAACAACATAGCAACTATGTCAATAAAATACCTCCTATTTGTTCAAACTACAATGTTTCCATCAGAAACACCTGAAAGACATTTATTACTAGAATTTTGAAAATGTGCAAGAAAAATAATTGTCTTGACTGCATAAATTACGTGACATAAACAATATCAGTGATGCACTAGATACCAAAGCAATTCATTTGATTTCTACCACCTGGATGTGTTCATTGATTCTTTTATTTACTTACATGTGTGTGTCTGTTTTCCATGTTTCATCCAGATCCATGAGCAAATTAAAATAATAATGAGGATGATTATTTCATTTTTAATTTTTTAATGTTTATTTATTCGTTTTGAGAGAGAGAGAGAAAGAGAGAGGGAGAGAACACGCATGAACATGGGGAGGGATGAGAGAATTCAAAGCAGTCTCCACATTGTCCATCAGCTCAGATGCAGGGCTCAGTCCCACAGTGTGTGAGATCATGACTTGAGCCAAAGCCAAGAGCCGGACATTTAACTGACTGAGCCACCTAGGTGCCCAATGATGATAATTTTATTTGTATGAATTCTTACCATCAAAGGAGTTTATTGAGGAGATTTACATATAAATGCGGTTGCCGTGTAACACAACTGATACAGGAAGCATAATCTGGCAAGATAAGGAGAGTCTTCATTTTTGTCTCTGAATTCCCACATCGATGTTTTATTTTTATTTTGTAACATTTCTCTTTCTCTGTGCTATGATACCACCATGGATAATCTGATTTCATATTTCATATTTGGTCAAAAGCTCCTTGAAAGCATGACTGCCTTAATTCACCTTTATTTTTGTGACAATATCTGAATAATTCCTTCACCTATGTAGGCTTTTATTAAAAACATCTATTGAGTTGAGTGTGAAGCTATTTGTTCATTTTTATATATTTACTTCTTTTCCAGGAAGGTACCACAGTATATACTTAATAACAAATTATTTAAAGTGCCAGGAGTGTTGTATTTTTATGCTAATTTTGCAGATGAAAAATTGAGACATAGAAAATGAAATCAATAGCTGAAAATGACCCAATTACAGAAATAGTATCATTATTTCCATTTGTTTAATTAGTCATGTTTCTCAAGGAATTGAATCCTACTGGCTTAAATTCTAATTCTAAATTTGAGATTTAGAAAAGAAATAGGCAGTTAAGTTTTAACGTTTTTTTTTAACTAGATAAAATTTCCTGAATAAAACATTTGGCGATTTTTTTGGTACTGCATAGGTTAGATGTAACTAAAATCTTAACCGTTCATGTTTTTTGGTTGAAAGATGCGGGGCTGCTAAAAAGAAAGACCTAAGAATTGTTGGCTTAATTAACTTCTCAAAGAACTATGTTAGGGAGATTTACAAAAAATCATTTTAATAATCATTATTCTGTATTTGAAAAGATTATATTGTAGTTATCTAATGGGCGAAAGGTATTCTAGATTGTATTCCTATTAAGGTAGGGAAGATCTGGTTCCAAATTGTCTGCCAATATTTAATCTTTTAAGGGGAAGACAATAAATAGTTTATTACCAAAGCGATGATGAAATAAGATGATTTTGTCAGAATCTAAGTAGAGCAACACCTTACATAGTTAACACTATTAAATAACTTTGGAGTAAGTAAAATTTCTAAATAACTTATAATCATATACCAAAACTCAAAATCAACAGATTAAGTTATTCTTGATAGATGCCTATCTGAAGTGTATTACATACCACTGTGGCTTGGTGATCAGAGACACTGAAGATAATTCAAACTTGACTCATTATTATAGACATTCATTTTAAAAATAGGATCATTTTTTTTTTTTGTATTTCAGTTGCTGTGCTGTTCTTCTGAGACAATTTTTGTTTTGTTTTTTTCTTTGTTTCTTTACTTTTATTCTTCCTAGTATATTGTGAACCCCAAACGCAGAATTTCTTTCAAGCTTATTAAGCATTATATTTAAAATTTATTTTAATCTTTTATTTATTTCTGAGAGAGAGAGAGAGAGACAGCATGAACAAGGGAGGGTCAGAGAGAGAAGGAGACACAGAATCTGAAGCAGGCTCCAGGCTCTGAGCTAGCTGTCAGCACAGAGCCCAATGTGGGGCTCGAACCCACGAACCGTGAGATCATGACCTGAGCCAAAGTCAGATGGTTAACCAACTGAGACACTCAGGTGCCCCTTAAGCATTATATTGAAAAATACCTTAAAGAGTAGTATTGTAGAGATGGATAAGGAAATAGAGGCTCATCAGGAGATTTAAATGGATTGGAAAATAGGTCTTGAATGGCTCAGTACTCTATAGAGCCCAGTGAATGACTGCAAGACAGGGTGCATTAGCTCATTCTTACCTATTTCACTTACTTTCTTTTTTTGTTTTTTGTTTGTTTCAAGTTTTTATTTAAATTTTAGTTAGTTAACATATAGCATAATAGTAGTTTCAAGAGCAGAATTTAGTGACTCAACACTCACATAAAACTCCCAGTGCTCATTACAAGTACCCTCCATAATACCTATTACCCACATCTCTAAAAAATGTCACACTTTCCCTCATAGGGAAAACTTAGTACATTTGGGGAATATAATTTAATATGAATATATGGACTTTTATGTTCTAGGACTTTACTTATATTTGCTACTTTCTTTTCCATATTTGTAACTTTCTTTAAAATATAAAACATTATTGTTTTCTTCCTAAGATGAGGAAGGTGAAGTATGTTAGTTATTATTTTTAACTTTATGAAGAAGTTGTATGTAAATATTGTTGATATTAAGCAAACTAGTTTGATGACATTTCTACTATGTTTTTAATCTATGGTTTGGAATTTTACTTTTTTTAATGTTTGTTTATTTTTGAGAGACAGAGAGACAGAGAGAGAGAGAGAAAGCAAGCAGAGGAGAAGACATAGAATGTGAAGCAGGTTCCAGACTCTAAGCTGTCAGTACAGAGCCCAATGTGGGACTCAAACTCATGAACTGTCCATGACCTGAGCCAAGGTTGGAATAAGTATTTATTTCCAAGAGTCTATACTTATAGCAATATCTTTCAAAGACTTGGAAATCATGTTTCTAGAACTAATAAAACAAATAAACAAGCATTTAATCCTCAAGAAAACAAAGACAGAAAAAACAACCCCTGTCCCCAAATCTCAAATCCTTTCTAAGATTTAAATTATAACCTACCTGTGAACATAGACCTGTACTTTTGGACTCTTGGTATTACCATTTGAAAAGTATAAACAATGCAAATTTACCTTTGAAGTTGCCAAAATTGGTCTTGTGAAAAAGAAAATGTATTAATTTTGACAAATTTAGAAAATCTATCAATTTGTCCCTAATCATTCCCTCATGTTTTCTTTTCAACAATTGAATACCAGAATTAAATAATACTCTTTCCTGGAAACATCTGTTTTCTCAGGGGAAAAAATGGCTATTTTTATATTTTAAAAAAAAGAGGGTTTTTCCCCAGCCCTAATATTATGTACTTAGGTATCTATAATTAAAAGAAACACTTTGAGGTTGCTTATCAAGTTTTTATTTGTTATTTTGGTTACTTGAGTGGGCTTCTGTGTAACCTTAGAAGGGGGTGTGGGCAGATGGTGATAATTTCCAAAATGTATGGTTGTCACGGGATGCCATAGCAACCAGAAGTGGAAGTTAATGAAAGAAAGAAGGCTCTTTGTAGGGGCTCACAACGCAATGCCTCCCTTAGTGCTCTCTACATTTATTTGGACTGAGCACATGTCATAAATCATTTTTGATAACAAATACCAGTTTGGAATAAATTCATCCTAGCAACAGAGTTCCAATAACATTCATACTTTTTATAGGATTGTGTGTATTTTACAATGAAGGAAAAAATTATTTAAGAATTCTAAATACTCCCTCCTGTGCCAGGAGTACAATTTGGCTAGTGTATTTGGCCATCTTCCTGATTTTATCTTTAGGGCAGAATGCAAACTAGTTTTGTGGTACAATTTTTATATAAGTATTAAGAAGTAACTTAATGAGTCCCAAATATTTGCATTTGACTTAAAAGAAAAAAAATAATATTCTCAATTGAATGGGTGATTTATAGTTTTGCTTCTTGGGCATATTTTTTGTCTTGTTGTAACCCTCTAGGCACATAAACAATATGCATTCAAGATAAAGAAAGCTATTGTACACACACATTCACTATGCTTAAAAGGTAAGAACTTCTACGTGCAATTTTATATTTCTGGAAAAAAATACTAGACCAGGACAATGTTAATCCAGAGTTACTCCCATTGAAACATTCCTTTTTAAAAAACAAAACATTATAGGAAAATATTCTCATGTGCATTTATAATTCAAAGAAGTATTTTCAAAGTTTATGTATTTTTATTTTTCTTGCTAAATGCTACTAACCAACAACAATATTTGAACTATCTCTTTGTGCAATATCAGCATTTGTAATATTTTAAATGCATTAAACATTTCAACTTCTGAGGAGAAAATTCATAGTGTGGAAATGTGCCTTGCATGTTGAGAAGTTTATTATAACAAATGCTTTGTATTCCCTGAGGAGACTCAGAAGAAAGGATAACAGAAAAATGCAAAAGTAAAACAGCCACAAGTGGATTGATTGTCTTCATTAATAAGTGAAACATAACAATGTTCTCAATGCTTTACTCAAAAAGTAAAGATGATAGAAACTCTTTAAACCATTAATGTTATGTAGTATGTATCCATATGTATTTTCATACATTTATATGTAGAGAACATTTGTGAAATTTAATTGCTAGATATTTTGAGGGTAGTGCATTTAACTCATCAGTATTTAATGCATGTTCCTTTTATATTTTTCTTGAAAAAAATCTTTTTTTTTCCTTTTTCCTTTTAAGAGGCCAGCCTAAACAATAGGCCTTCATCATGTAACTTATTTAGTTTCAAAACTTTAACTGGATACTGTATTAGTTTCCTGTGGCTGCTATAACATATTGTCACGTATTTGGTGACCTAAATGAAAAATTATTTTCTCATAGTTCTGGAGAAGTCCAAAATTGATATCATTGGTCCAAACCAAGGTGTCAGCAGGACAACACAGGTGTCTGACACTCCTGGGGAGCCTTTGTTTCTTGATTCTGAGCTTCTAATCATTGCCAGAGTTTTCTCTTGGTCTGTAGTTCCCTCACTCTAATTCCTGCCTTTCCCTGTGTGTGTTTATGTGTATGTGTGTGTGCATGTGTACAAACGTGTGTCACATTTCCTCCTGCCTCTCTTGTGAGGATACTTGTATTTACAGCCCATTAGCTAATCCAGAAAAATCTCTTTTCGAGATCCTTAACATAATCACATCAGCAAAGTATCTTTTTCCGTATAAAGTGGGCATCATTTGGGGGTCATATTAGCTTACCATTTCCTTCAAGTCATCAGGCAAGGTACTGTTTGGGACCCCAGCGTGGTATGGTAGGCATGCATAAAAATGGCATTTGGGAGATTTTTGTGATTTTTTTGTTCACTGTGGTATCCCAGTATGTAGAATATTGCTTGCCACAGAGCAGATACTTAAAGTAAACATTTGTTCAGTGAATATGGCTAATAATTCTGAGAGGAATTATTATGCTTCTGAGGTACAAATTTAAACACTGGTGTTATATAATGTACCTTAAAAATCCTATTAAGCATGGTTAGACTCCAAATTAAAGACTCAGCGTGTAGAGCCTAAAGGAGGTGTATTAAGTGAATGGAGAGCCTTTGTTTGTTTATAGGTTGTGATGGCTACATTTAATTATTTCTACAGTTGATGAAATTTCTATCTGCAAACTGATACTCGAGAGAAGCAATATTTATAGGAATAACATGGCAACACAGAGGGGTGCCTGGGTGGCTCAGTCGGTTAAACGTCCGATTTTGGCTCAGGTCATGATCTCACAGTCTATTGGTTTGAGCCCCGCATTGGGCTCTGTGCTGACAGCTCAGAGCCTGGAGCCTGCTTTGGATTCTGTGTCTCCCTCCCTCTGCCCCTCCCCAGCTCGCTCTCTGTCTCTGTCTCTCAAAATAAAGACATAAAAATTTTTAAAAAAGGGCAACATAGAGCACATTAATCTTTAACATTTCTGCATATTATATACCATATTATACTGTTCTTAAGGGTTGGAATCTTCCTTATGCACACAGTATCTTGACATAGAACTAATTTAATACATATATGAATAAAATATAGCTCATAATTTAACTAAATGTACATACAGTTTTGATATGAGGGACTATATAATAAATATATTTACCTTATTAAATATGTAATATGCATTAGAATGAAGCATTTCAGTCAAATCACAATATGCCCTGGGTCCATTACTTGCATAATAGAAATTCATAAATGTCTTTTTTTCTAAGCTTTTAGAGCAAAGAGCTGTTATTTTTAGATTTAATTAAATAACCACATATTACTAGACTTCTGGACAGTCCTCTCTTCTACTTAATTTAGAAGAAAATTGAAGTCCTTTTTCCCTAATTTGTTTCTCTATTCCAAGTTTCTGTTGAGTTCTATAATCTGACATGAGTATACTAGGCCATAGTATGCATTACAATCTACTTAGACTTCTCTCTCAGTAGATTTGAAATAATGAAGTTGCTAATATCCTTAATTGACTAATTGCAAGGTATTATTTGCTTCCTGTTTAGTAATATGATGCCTTCTTTGACAAAAGAGAAGTTTATTTACATTAAGAAAAGTACATCAGACTTTGAGTCAACTTTTGATTATGATAGTGGATGGAGTGTGGATTAGCTAGGGCTTTTTGAATTCTCCATTTGTTGTGAGATTCTCAGACAAGATTCTAATTCCTTGGTTATACAATATGACATGTTGTCTTTTCTTGCTCCCTTCAATTTCTTGACCAGTAGAAGGTACTATTACTTTCCCATTTCCCTCCCTAAAAGAAGTTAGAAATACAAATATTTCATACAGAAAAAAAATCAGTAGTGCTATAGATATATTTTGAATAGTCCTAAAGATGTTGTAGGGAAAAAGTCATGTAAAACAAGGTAACGATTATTTGTGTAATCTCCTTTTCTTTGATAGGCATTCCCTTCTGAAGCTAACTTCAAAGCTTCAACTCCTTCACTTAATGATGTGCTCTTGGTTTGTTATAAAGAACTTAACCATATCTTCCTGGACTTTTAAAATATTTTCTCCATCCATTTTACAACTTCAGTCTCTTCTTTGTAAAGAAGTAGAAAGGCTCATTAGAAGTCTTTTTTTTTTAATTTTTTTTAATGTTTTATTTATTTCTAGGAGAGAGAGAGACAGACAGCGTGAGCAGGGGAGGGTCAGAGAGAGAGGGAGTCACAGACTGAAACAGGCTCCAGGCTCTGAGCTGGCAGTCAGCACAGAGCCCGACGCGGGGCTCGAACCCAAGAACCTCAAGATCATGACCTAAGCAAAAGTCGGACGCTTAACCGACTAAGCCACCCAGGTGCCCCGAAGGGCTCATTAGAAGTCTTGACAGGACCAAACTTTTCCAGAGAACTTGAAAGATGTCAGAAAGACAGAAGTATTATTAAAAACTTGCATTCAGTCTCCTAAAACATTGATTACCCTGGTCATGAATGAACTTAAGATTTGATCTGAAGCCATTCTGCCTGATAAAAACCTAAGGGTTTTATTTGGTTTTGTAATCCTATAAACCAACATTGTGATAAAACTTCTGAAAAGACTAATATAAATCTAAACTTAACTGGATAGGAATATAAAGTCCAGATAGAGGGAAATAATACTGTTTTACTCAACATTTCAGATGACATCTGTAATATTATGTTCAGTCATGGCACCACAGTTTTTGATAGAACATTGACAAACTGGTGAGCATTAGAATAGTCTAGATGCTAGGGATTTACATGTCCGTGGTGTTTGCTGTCAAGAAGACTTACAGAGAGTCTGAAAGTGGATGATAAAGTAGACTCACACTGTGCTCTTCTAAAGACAGAAATCTAACTGATGGACAACAGTAATTACAGAGAGGTCTACATTGGCTTCCATAAAAAAGAGCCTTGCTAACATGGAGAACTATCTAAGAGAGAACCTATTAGTCATAAAACCTTAACTTTCCCTACTGACAGAAGACTTCAAGAAGGAAGAGGGATGAGAAGTTGTTAGCCATAGTTTTTATATTTAATTATTTTTAGGCCGTATTGTTCATGATACAAAAGAGTAATAGCTTTAAAAAGAAATTATATCCCTCCCTAACCATCAGCCATCTATTTCCTATCTTAGTAATCACTGTTAAAGAAATTTGAAGGTAATTTTGCATTGGAGGGAAGTAAATCAAGTAAGATTGTCTTGTTCTCTTCTAATTATAAATTTGATGATTGTATTTCATTTTACTTTGAATCATTCTTCCAAATTTGACATGGAGCCTTTCTAGTTAAATGGTATCCATCCTTCAGAGTCTATATTCTTACATTCTTTCAAAAACTTTTAAAAAATTAATTTTGAGATGAATGCTTCATATTTACAGACTGTCATACTCTTTGGAATAGTTACGTCATGGCTAAAACTGTGACTATAGTAAACTATCAAATATTTTTTTTTCAGTTGAAATAAATTATTAAATTCTCTTCTTTCACAAGTCCTCCACAAAGGGTTACATAGTTGCAAAATTAATAGGTAGGAGGAAATGGCAATCCCTGAATGTAACATAGAGGAATACTTCTAGATGTGGTAGGATTTGGAGCCAGGAGTAGAAAAAATAGTATTATTACTATTATTTTAAGTTTATTTATTTATTGAGAGAGAGACAGAGAGAGACAGAGACAGGCAACTAGAGACAGCATTGGGCTTTGGGGGTGGGGCAGAGAGACAGGGAGAGAGAAAATCCTAAACAGGCTCCTAGCTGTCAGCTCAGAGTCTCACATGAGGCTCAAACTCAGGAACCATGAGAGCATGACCTGAGCAGAAATATGGAAGCTTAACAGACCAATCTACGCAGGTGCCCCTAAAATAATAATATTTTAACCAGTGAAGACCATCACAAAAGATAGTAGAAAGATATGGACTCTTTTTTAAAAAGAAATTTAGCGTTTATTTATTTCTGAGAGAGGGAGAGAGAGAGTGCTAGTGGGGAAGGGCCTGCGAGAGGGGGAGACACAGAGTCTGAAACAGGCTCCAATCTGTAAGCACAGAGCTCAGTGCGGGGCTCCAACTCACAAACAGATCATGAGCTAAGCTGAAGTTGGACACTTAACGGACTAAGCCACCCAGTTGCCCCATGAAAGGAACTCTTAAATGGATTTAAATGAAAGATTTTGACCTCTACTTTAAATTACTTTGATTTGGCTTTCCAGTTTTAAAATATAAACTCCTCAAGAGAGGAGTCAGTTCTTAAATAGCATAGGAATCTTCCAACCACACTACTTTTTCAATTTGTAATAATTAAACCACTCAAAATGTTTTGATCTTTCACTCCATTGATAAAAATAATGTTTTTATTACATCAAAATTGTTTTTCTCATTGCATTGCCATGAATGCCAAATGATACAATGTATAGCAACATTCTGAAAATGATGAAGCTAGAGAAAGATTATTATTGTAATCGAACAGGCTGATCCCAGCATTATTGATGATTATTGTTGACTTTCTATGCTTCTACCAACTCCACTGGATTTCAGAAAAAATTGATAACTTTAAAAAAATGTATAGCTTAGGTATAGAAAGTCTCAGTTTGGCAAATTATTCAAATTCATATAAATGTATTCTATAGATATTCCTAGCAGATGTAGTTAACACTAGAATTTGTTATCACATGTTTACTTTTCAGGACTTAATGACAATGAATTATTTTTATAAATTTTCATCTGTGAGCTAAATAAGCTTTATGGATATGAAATGTCATTGCCACTGTTATATTTTTAAGCTGTCATATTTTGCTTTCAGAAATACGCATGCTACAAATGGTAGTAGACCTTAGAAATGGAGATTGGTTTGAATTGATTACAGCTGTATGCTGTGCTATTTAATTGTTGGAAATGAATTGACACATACTGTAAAGTAAACAATGAAGCTGGTTTTCAAAATGATAAAACTGTAACCTAATTCAATAAATTGAATCAGATTACACAAACACTTTTGCACTTCATTAAGGAAGTAGTCAGTATAATTAATGTGAGAGCTTTTTATCATGTTCACTTGTTGATATATGGCTGAGGATATATATACAGTAGACTAAACTCTTTCAAGATCTTTGTGCCATTTCACATTTTAACTAAAGTTGTCATAAGCCCAATTCCTACAGAAGACCACCATGGAATTGATTCTTTTATCTTTGTTGATATTGGAAGACAATGAGTAGGTTTTGATTCTTTTTAAAGGACACATATTTTCCAAACAACATGGTATTGTGAGGTGACTCATCCCAACAAGGAACTGAAAAATCTGGCTTTCATTGTCTTCCTCACCACTTGCTAGCAGAGTGACCTTGGCTAATACTATCTGGCCTCATTTGTTCAATTATCAGAAGGTAGGTAATGGTATCTAAGACACCATTTTAAAAGAGAAAAAACTGGTAAAAGAGTTGTTCGAAGTTTCACTATTATGTGATACAGTTAGTTTTCAGTTCAAGTGTTCTAACTCCAGTTTACTGGCTGTTTTCCTACATCAAGCTGCCTTGTGAAATGCTTTATCACCTGTAAACCAACATAAGATCTGCCGTATCTTCTACTTGATAGGACTTTGTGAAGAAACTAATGTAGCACAAAATGCTTTGGAAAGTCTTATATAGCAAGATGTCATCTGATGTTTAGTTTTATTATGACGATTTTCAAAACAGGACTTAGGCCTTGCTCCAAATAGAATACCAGTTATTTGTCTCTCTGAGCATCTCACTTCTGTGAATAATGGGTCCTTTTCCATATTTATGGCATTAGATTATAATCATTTTCTCCATTTTTTCCAAAAAATGCTTTTGTATTTTCCAATTAGCTCAAATAGAATATTTTTCTCCTGATAAAAATCATCTTATGTCAATGATTCCTTTTTGACCATCATGACACATAAAATTTTATGATTTATATTTAATTTACTAAAATGCCACCTATGTCAGTCCTTTAATGGAATATCATTTTATCAAACATATTCCCATTAGTTTTCATTTAAGAAAAGCGATGATATGTGGACAATTTTTCTAAATATATATTTTCTAATGATTTGGGTCTGCTTCCTGGGATGTAAGAATATGATTTAAAGAAACAGTGTTGGGATTTTAAGGATTAAAGGGTATGTAAAACTTTTTGTCTATTCCAAAGGGCTATAAAATTATAAGTTTCTATTTTGTTACATTTACACATGTAATATATCACCAATGTTCTCTTTAAACAAGTATACCATTCAATATTGAAATCAAATGTTCAATCCCTTAGTAATGCATTATTTCCTAGAAGTCAGTTTTTTAAGGTGTTTTTTTCTCTGTTAAAACATCTAGTTAGAAACTATTTTCTATATGTGAAAATACAGGGTTGTGAAGATTTTCCAAATCTGCTCTTCTATTTGGATACCTCATTCATCTATTAAAGCAGTAAATGCCCTTTGTATTATCTATTATCTTACATTGCTTAATGAAATCCTTCCAGGAAATTATATTCAGGGGAGGATATTTAAGAAGAATAGCATAGAACCATGTTGATTCAAATAAATACAAATGCAAATATCTCTAAATTTTAAGAAAATTAATTTCCTAATGTTACAATATAACAATTTTGAAATTGTTTGAGCATAAGATTCATCTCATCAAACATAACCTTTAAGTTACTTATTGAATAAATTACATTTAAGGATACCATTCCAAGAGAACCCGTTACCATATGACCTGTCCATATGAGTTGTCTTTTTGATTTATAATGGCAATTGCTTTCTCGGCATGGATTTCATGACATAATAATATTCTATGAATTTTTGAAATTACAGTGAGCTTCACATCAATCATCTATAATAAAATACTGTATGTATCAATGAGAGGGCACTATTGGAAGGTAAACAATTTAGAAAAATGAACTTGCCTGAAATGCCAATATTGGTATTTTAATGAAACAAGCAGGCTGCTTCTTTTGAAATTCTCTAAATTGATCCTAAAAGTGGTCAGCATCATCTCTCCCATTAGTGCCCTACCTCATATTCTCAACAGTAATATTCATTTTCCCTTGAATGTGTCAACTGTCCATCCAGCTAATTTTGCCTCGACTGCTGTTGTTCTTGGCCTGAATTCAAGGAAATCTATTGCTTCTGGGGTTCCTAGGCATTAATGTCTTGAATTTCAGGATTATAATTAAACACATGTGACATGGACTACCATTATCTGTCCATGTTTCTTTTATCTGTGAGAATCAGAGATATTTAAAATGAGATCTTAGCAACGTAAAGAATTGAATGTGCTGCTCTGCTGTTTTGTTAATGTCTCGTCACAAAATGTTACTGGAAATATCTTGAGTTATAGTCTTCTATAAATAAATATTTATAGAAATTCTGTAAGAAAAAATTCTGTACCTAGAATTTGCCATCAGCAGCTACTACATTTTTTACTTAATCTCACTTAAATGCCACCTTAATAAAGCATGTGTTATTCTTCATTAATTTGACTTATTTTCATGTCGTCTTTTCATTACTGATCATTACATATTCAACTGATTTCTTATTTCCTCTATAAGTTAGCATGGATCCTTAAAGTGAAATGTGCATTTGTTAAGTAAAGCATTTGGAAATCATTTTGAAATACATTCAAAGAGAACTTTGCTTTTTGGAAAACATTTTTAAAAGCTTATTCTAATTTATCTTAATCATGTGGCTTAGAAGAGCCAAGGCCAGTTTGCAGATGTAAAAACTCAAAAGAAGACTTTTTTGCATGTGAAGAAATATTTCAAATTTGCTTTAAAATAGTTGCTTGAATTTATCTACATGATATTTCTTGCTACATGCTTTTTTTTATTGGTGCAATTGCAGTTAGGATGTAGATTTACTATAAGACTTTGNATATATATATGTATATATATATATATATACATTCTACTGACAAATTTCAAGTGCTTTTATATATGGAGTCAATCTATATGTCTATACTTTCACTATATATCTTCAGTTGCTAGCTCAGTATCTCGTCAAAACACTGTTAAATTAAAAATAATTTAATAAATCAATGCAGTTAATTGGCTAAAATAAAGAGTGCAAACATTTATTTATTGAGTGACTACTACATGTTAGGAACTTTGCTAATTCCTAAATATGTAATTCATTTCTCATGTCAAATGATGAAGGAAGCATTATTTATTCCATTTTACATATAAATAAACTAAGGCCCATATAATTTAAATAACTTGCTTAAATGAAAGAAATGAGCTCACTTGGGGATTGAACTCAGGGATGGATAATTATAAACTCTATTTTCACTCTTTCATCCACATTACTTCCAAGAAATGCAATAGTCTCTTTAGATACCACCAATAATTTGAGCGCAGTTGAAACAAGATTAATTGAAATGTGTTTTTTTTTTTTTAAGGATAGACTCTAATCTTTACAGAACACTTCAAATTTTCATTAACATTTGTAATTTGAAAATAAAATTTCACAGTACAGCACAGCACAGCACAATAATTTTTCACGTCCAACATACTGTACATAAATCAATTCTAGTAGGCATTCTATTTTCTAGTCTAGATTATATCAGCCCTGATGAAATTTCTCTGCTAATACTGGGTGGAAGCTTGAGTACTATTTAAGAATAGTTACATTTTAAAGAGTTGAGATGTTCAGTGCCATGATTTGGAAGCTTAGTAGAGAAGGCAGAAAAAGGATACAGCAAGAGTTGTTGAGAATTATCTTTCAAAATTCATGATCAAGCTTAATTACTTAATAAGGCACAATGTTTGAATTTTAATTCAAACATAATTATGCCTGATAATTAGAACCTGGCTATCCCTTTATTAAGCGGTTGCGGAAAAACCTATTAATTATCTTTTTTGACATTGCACTTTGCTAAATAATGTAATGTAAACTTATTAACAAGTTGTTTATGCTATTAAAGTTATATCTGAACTTTATAAATGCTTGAGCACAGTATAGTGTTACTGAAAGTACCAAGCATACTATTTTACCCTAAGAAATTGAAAAAAGATAATTTCTTAACTTTTGTTAACCATTCACTCTGGTGAGTCTTCACATATCTTATTCTTTCTTTGTTGCAAATTTCTGTGTTATTACTTATATAAATAACTGAGTGGAAGCAATGTAAAAATTGGCATCGAAGGGCAGTTTACTGTAGACTCTGGCTCCAAGAATTATAGAAATACTTTTTACTAAATTTTACCAAACACTAAACTTTGATATAATTGGCAAAATAGTTGAAACTATATTTCAACTATTTTATTCTTAAGTTAATATTGTAACATTTTGGAAAACATAATCCCACTATGTCATTTAACATATATTTCCTTTTTGCTAACACTGATTCCTTGCTCACTTACCTACTAAGTATGTACCAGAATTCCCTATGTCTTGGTCCTTTTCAAAATATAGTGAACCAGTTGTTTATAAATATACTGTAACCATCTTAGAATTATTTTAAACCAAATAAGGTGAATTCACAATTATAACATTAGTATCACTCCAAGTTTAATATCAATCTTCAGAACCTAGTTTCTGATTATTTCTTTTTCCTTTTTCCTTTGTATCCGTAATAATTGTGAGCACTTGAATTTTTATGATTTCACATTAAGATCTCAATGAATAGAGAATAGAAATCATTTCATTAATTGATGGCTATTAAGCACTTATTTTGTTATTCTACATTTTATTGTGTTACTCTGCTTCATCCTGTTTCCAAAAGGGGAAAAACAAAGTTGTTTCTGAAATTCACAAGAAGTTTAGTCTTCATAGAAAAATGAAACCATAGAATTTTTTATTTTACACTGAATCTCAAAATCCAAATGAAAGATTTGAATATTAGGACCTTGACTTGACTCACCTCTGCTTAATTTTGACAGTTGTCTTAAAGTGAATTTAGTGTTTAATGAAATTTTCTGGACTGATAACTCAAGACCTGAAGGGAACAATTCTAGTAGTGAGAAAGTAATTTTCTGGCCTAATTACACCTTCGACCTCACTACAAAGTCTGTCAACAAAAGTGCCAGGTTTGATCATGATTTTTTTTGACGTGTATTCACCAATCTACTCCACACAGGAGACTTTTAACAATAGCATTTGGTATTTGCAACCTACCTAAGATTTTACATCTGGGAATCAAACCTCAATGTACTGTTGCCAATAAGCAATTCACTTAAATCCCTTTTGGATTTGAAAAATTATATGAGTGTTAATGAACTTTGCATATTGTTCTCTTTGGAACTCTGCACGGTTATATTATTTGAGATGGCCATGCAAATCATGTCAAATATTAACAAATGAGTGTTAAATTGGTTTAAATAAATAAACAACTGAAATCTCTGGAATTCTCTTTCTTATCTGTATTCACTCTAAAAGCCTAGTAGAATTTAAGTATCTAATACTTAAGAATCTATAAAACTGGGTTCTAAATTAAGGCGATATGGGTCCTTAATTAACCTAACCACTAAATATATGTATGACATTAACAATTCCTTAAATTTCAGAACCACCATTTCCCTGTATTTCAAAGACAGAATAGTTTATGTCTAATTGTTTAGTTTTTAAACCTTGAATCACTTCTCCAATAGCATGGTGACTAGAAGACATTTAATCTCTGCATTAATCTGTCCATGTTTTCTCATATAAGCCCAAGATTCCCAAAGCTGAAGTATTATACTCTTAGCCTAGTTTTTTGCTTTCTCCTCTTCCTTTGTTTCTTTTTCTTTCTTCTGGAGTTTTATTTAAAATAGTTGAAATGTCGGGGCACCTGGGTGGCTTAGTCGGTTGAGTGTCCGACTTTCGCTTGGGTCATGATCTCACGGTTCGTGGGCTTGAGTCCCACGTCGGGCTCTGTGCTGACTGCCAGCTCAGAGCCTGGAGCCTGTTTCAGAGTCTGTGTCTCCCTCTCTCTGACCCTCCCCTGCTCACGCTGTCTCTCTCTCTCTCTCTCCTAGAAATAAATAAAAACATTAGAAAAATAAAATAAAATAAAATAGTTGAAATGTCAAGGTTATTAAGAAACCTTGTGTTTAGGGGCGCCTGGGTGGCTTAGTCGGTTGAGCGTCCGACTTTCGCTTAGGTCATGATCTCGCGGTTCGTGGGTTCGAGCCCCGCATCGGGCTCTGTGCTGACTGCCAGCTCAGAGCCTGGAGCCTGTTTCAGAGTCTGTGTCTCCCTCTCTCTGACCCTCCCCTGCTCACGCTCTCTCTCTCTCTCCTAGAAGTAAAAAAAAAAAAAAAAAAAGAAACCTTGTGTTTAGCAGAGGCTAAAATCTGATTAGAGAAACAAAGTAACAAAAGATAATAGATTAATGTTCTCGAATTATTGTCTCTGCTATTTCCGATTTTAATTCCTCTATCTACTTTTCTCAGTTGGAAAGATTACACACACACACACACACACACACACACACACACTTAAAAGAGATTTCTAATTTATAAATCAGAAAGGGATATGTAGTCTTTAAATGTAATATCTTGAACTTATAGCTAATATGAAACGAATATTTGTTATGTTTGTTATCATAAAACATACTGATAACTATATCAGAAGTCATTTGTGTAATTTACACTTTAGAAAGGATCATTACTACACTTAACAGATATTTATCATTAATTTTAGGAGTTACAAAGATGAATAATATTGCCACTCAATAAACTGCAATTGAAGGTACAAAGTGCTAATTACCAAAAGAACTATACAAAAGTATTATAGGTTTTCTAAAGGAAAAGAGAGAAACCAGAGGTGGAGAGGATGATCATTGTTATCATTGTGGAAAGTAGCATTTGATTTGACTCAAAATTCATTTGTATATCACAAGTGTGTGAAAAATAAATTTGATAGCATTTTTTGTGTGTGTGAAAAAAATAAAAATAGAGTTTTACATTGTTCATAAAGAGTGATGTGACTGAAGATTCAAGTCAATCATTGGCTGATTAATGAATATGTAGTTTTCTTTAGTAATTGTCACTATCCATTGGGATTTATTATATTTTAGTTACTTGGTCCCTTTACATATATTACTATATTTTTAATCTCTATAATATGTCTTTGGGTAGTTATTATGGTTTCCATTTTACAGATGAGTAAATCTTGGCACTGATTTTTCTTGCCGTAGATTGCTAAACTGACTACCAAGCCTGTCTCCTAAATCACTTATGCAATAGCCTTGAATGCTTATCAGCAGCAATGTGTCCATTTACGTTATTATATTTGATCATGGTTTTTTAAAAAATAAACATGTATTCACCAGTCCATTCCACCCCATATATTTCAGCAATAGCATTTGATGTTTTCAACTTAAGTACATTTTTTTTGCATTTGCAAATAAAACCTCAAAGTATTGTTACCAATATGGTGATTCACTTAAGACCGTTTTAAGTTTGGAAAATTATGTGGGTGCTCATGAGCTCTAAATAATGCATTGTTTTGACAGCCAACTTTCTTGCTTAGACCATTTCAACATTATTGTGTCCATTATGGTTATTGTGTCTTGACGGGTCATGATAGAAAACTACTGGTCCAAATTGTGTAATCAGAACTGGAAGTTATTAGGGGCGCCAGGGTGGCTCAGTTGGTTGGACTTCCGACTTTGGCTCAGGTCATGATCTCACAGTTCATGAATTCAAGCCCGTGTCGGGCTCTGTGCTGACAGCTCAGGGCCTGGAGCCTGCTTCAGATTCTGTGACTCCCTCTCTCTGCCCCTCCCCCGCTCATGATCTCTCTCTCTCTCTCTCTCTCTCTCTCTCTCAAAAATAAATAAACATTAAAATAATTTTAAATAAAAGAACTGGAAATTATTTTATGAAGATTGTTTGGAGGAAATTAGGATATTTAGAGAAGAAATGGGGCTTGAGGAAACATGGTCACTGTCTTTGAATATTTAACAAAGGATACAGATTAATTCTCTATTGTTCTGGAAGGTAGGACTGGACAAATGAATGTCATTCATGAAAGAGAAAGACAAGGGGGGGGAAAGTAAGTTCCAAACGTAAGCTCACTGAAAAACTATGTGGGCTACCTGGCTTTGACATCTTTAAATGCCTTATTTAAATGCCTCGAGGAGTCTCTCTCAGGTGTGATGTAGATGGCTTCTTTTTTTATTTGTTTGTTTGTTTACATTTAAGATAATTTTATAAGTATTATTATCATTATTATCATTATTATTATTATCAGTTTCAAGATTCAATATGCTGATGAAATAAAAAATAAGCATAATTTCAAGGGATTATTTTGCCCAAGACTTTTCATTTAGTATTTTATGTCGGAAGTTGCACAAGTTTATATTCGTTTTCAGTATGATGTGCAAACAATAGAGTTGTTGATTAGTTGTTTGAAATCTGAAATACACAGATTTGATTAAATCAAATTTAGATATATTAACCTGAGTGATTTTATAGATGGCTGTCTATTTGAATAATATTTCATTAATCATTCCATTGTGCATAAATAGCTGCAACATTTCAAGGCACAGCTTAAGTAATGTTCATTCTTCTTTCCCTGTACTTAAACTTACCCTCCAGCAGATCCAGGCAACAAAAGAATTAAAACTATCTATTTCACCTAATAAATTGAATTTAAAAGGTTCCGGGAAGTCAATTTTGCTGTGTGCTAAGACATTTGCCAGTGAGTAAGTTCATATTTACTCATGATACAACAATGTAGCAAAAACATGTTACATTTTCTAATAAATAATTAGTAAAAACTTATGGAGAGATTTTTAAATATCTTTTTGTTTTTCACTGTTTAGATTCTATTCAATAATGATCTTATGTCCTTTTCCATTATTATCATCACTATTATCCATAATTCTCTCCAAACCATTTTACATCCATCACTAGGTATTGGATATTTGCACTTCAATTTCCTGTTGTCATCTCAAACTTGTCAATGACCAAAATTGAATCCACTATTATTTCTTTCATACCAAACTTGTATGATTCCTCTGTTTTTCTAAATGGTCATTTCTGTTTTTAAATAATCACGCAAGCTAAAGAGCTAAGAGAACTACTATAACTGCTAAGGGCATCCAACATAACAAAAAGCAGCTTACACATAAAATAGAAAATTACTTTAAAGATTCATTGAAAGTTCTAGCTTATTTTTTAAGCATTCATATATTATATCCTATTAACTCCCGACAGCTTTTAACAGTACATAACAGTATATAATAAAAGGCCAATTCATAGTTGAGGAAATGGGGCCTCGGGCTTGCTGCTCAGGATCAGAACAGCTCAAAAATGGCAGAGTAAAAATTGGAAACCATAACTCCATGCTTCTGCTCTTTCTACTGTGTTCACTTGAGGAGCCGTTATTTTCTCATGCCCCAATGTTTGCTTACTTTTTTCTTAGTAAAAATAGAATAGTTTGTGATTTATAATAACTGTAGATCAAATTATTACTAAAATATTTCTAATGGTTAAACCTCAAATGAATGTACATATTTTATGTCAGATCTGAAATATTGACATGCTATATGTTCAGAACCCTTGTATATAACCCTTGTATATAATTATAACCCTTCTAACATTAAGCAGGTGACTGGACTAAATATAAGTCAGGCATAAAATGCCCTGCATGTAGCTACATTGTGAATCAAGCAAATTATCAAACAGCAGAGCTCATTTTGTGCTCTGGGCAATTTCGGCTGCCAGCACTTATACATCAAAACTTCACTCAATGTACGATTGATTTTATTTTATTTTGTTTATTTTTAATTCCCTACAGCAAGCTATGTTAGTTTTGTAGAATGCTGTCTGCATCATTAGGTTCCTAAGAAATTATAGTTGTTTCAGTCATGGTTGACCAAAATATTATTCCCTTCTTATAGACCACGGATATTAGTTCTTGGATGGATACCATTGAGCTGAAATCGTGTAAGGCCAGTGACTCACATACACAACACACACAGAGAAAGCATTGATGTTATTAGAAATACGAGCATCCGAAAAAATAATGCTGTAAAATCAGACAGCCAGTGTCCATTAAAAACAGTTTCCAGTTCAAGGAAAGAGGTTCAGATTAAAGTATGAAAGTCCAGTCTTAAGTCAGGAATGAATTCCTGTGTAAGATGATACATGTCTTCCTTTCACAGTTGCTTTTTATGTTGCTTTAAAACATGTCAAAATAATCCCCAACAGAGGAGCCTAAAAGGAATGTCAGCTCTGTGGTTATGTAAATCGAATTGAGTGCTTTACAGCAGGTTTAAGATTTTTATAACTCAGAAGTTGTTAACAGCCAGCTGGTTTGTATCTGTTTTTTATGGTTATTCTTGTCATATGCAGCCTCCACAATTTTTAATTATATTTTATGGTATGTGTTTTCCTCCTCTTGAATCCCTTAGCCACTCTTTGCTTCACAAGATATTTTCCACTGGGAAGGGAACAAGCACAGCAATGGGACTCCATCACTGGAAATACAGTTGTATAATTACTTACCACTAACAGCTCTACAGTGTGAAATTTGAGTAACTTTCCATTGCAAATATATAACCTTTCATTAGAGCATTGAAATTACTTTCAAGTAACAATATCTGTTTGTAAGTCTGTGTGCTGCCCCCACTTCTAAGTCAGAAACATGGTGATTATGCCCCATCTTTATATTCCAAGGATTTAAAAAGTGATATACAGATCTCTCTCCCTTTCTTTCTTCTTCCTTCCACCCTCCATCCCTCCCTACTCCCTCCCTCCCTCCTGCCTTCCCTTCCTTCCTTCCTTCCTTCCTTCCTCTCTTTTATTCTGTCTTGCCCTTGCTCTCTCTCTCGTCTTCCTGTCTTTCTCTTCTTCCTGTCTCTCTTCCTCCTTCTCTCTTTCTTTATCTCTCTCTCACCTTTTCGGTATTCATCAGGTAAATTAATTTCTGGATCAGTTAATTTCTAAATACACACTTTATTTTCTAAGTTTGACTACACAGAAATATAGTACCTGCCTTGATTCTGTGGTTCTAAGGAGCTCATACTCTGGTTAGAAAGCATTGCTTATATCCCCAAAGATAGTAATGACCATTCCTGAGATTTTTGACATCCTGACTGAAAAATTGGACTAATACTCAGATTTTTCTCTTAAGAAAAATAAACTGTTTTGAATTTGAAAAAAATATTAAAGCATGAAAAATGTGAGCATTTATCCAGGAACTGTTTGTGTGCTTGTTTAATAGGAACAGTCTTAGAGACTCCCAGATCTTTGAAATGATGATTCCTTTTTTTGATTTTAGTCCTTTAGAAAGTGAAAATATGGCAGCCAAATTTATCCTCTAGATTCCAGAATTTTTAGTTTTTAGAATACAATGGTGTAAGTTTTAGACATTTTATTAATCCAATTAATGAATATTGTTGCTTATATTTCATACATGATAAGAATATGGAGGACAGGTGAAGGAGATTAAAATAAGTGACTATTATTTGATAAACATTCTATAAATGTGCACCTGAATTTTGATTATTCAACTTCCAAATGAGTTTGATGCTGTCATAACAAATATACGGTGCATAATATGCATACAATAAATGCATCCTATTATTGCAACAATAAATGCAATAAAATGGAAACAATAAATGCATCCTATTATTGCAACCTAAGAACTGATTTATATAATCTAGTTTTATTACTTTGATAGGATAAATCAGTGTGATAATTATTATTAAACATCATTTTCAACATTTTACCTTTCAGTGACTTATATCACAGACATACCATTTCTTAAAAATGTTTATTTTGAGACAGAGAGAAAGAGAGTGAGCAAGGATGGGCAGAGAGAGGGAGACAGAGAATCTCAACCAGGCTCTGCACTGCCAGTGTGGAGCCCGATGTGGGGCTTGAACTCACAAATCATGAGACCATGACCTGAGCTGAAATCAAGAATCAGACTCTTACCTGACTGGCCCATCCAGGTGCCCTGATATACCATTTTTAAAGTTTATTTATTTCTTTATTTGAGAGAGAGAAAGAGAGCACATGAATGGGGGAGGTATTGGAAAATACCCAGCAGGCTCTGGACTGTCAGCTCAGAGCCAGATGTAGGACTCGACTTACAAACCACGACATCATGACTTGAGCTGAAATCAAGAGTCAGACACTTAACTGACTGAGCCACCTAAGCACTTCACAGATATACCATTTTTAAGATTCCAGAGTTACCACTGAACACATTCATTTTAGTGGTAGAATTTTTAGTAGATGTTAGTCTTTCCCCCCTTAGGACTGGCTATCTAAATACATTTTTGTTGACCTTGTCTCGAATTATTTGTTCTTAAGTGTGCCTTTGAAACTAAATTAAACCCATGAGATCAACTTATATGTTAATTATTTTTGAGATTTTGTGCATAATAACATTTTGTACTATATATGTATGTGTCTTTGTGAGCCAGAAAGTCAAATGAGCATCACAGGAAATAGTGAAAAAGGATAAAAGAGAAGCAGTTTTTGAATGCCAGCCATACACAAGGCACTGGATTAGGAGGCATGTTATATCCTGCCTGTCATTCACTTCTCATGAGAATCCTCTACGGTGAATGCAGTGAGTCACATTTTAACATGAAGAATCCAGGTGTCAAGCTAGTAAACTTGCTCAAGGTTCCACAGCTAAAAAGTAGTAGAGAGAGCATTTGATCTTCTGTGTATGACTTGTAAGCTCATCTTCTTTCACATAAATACACTGACTGTTCAGAAATGTTTGGGGAGACAAAGATGTTTTGATTTTTAAGGGAGAGCTGATTTGTCAGCATTAAAGAGATAGAGCGACAGTTTGTCTAAGGGAACTAATATTTATAACATAAAAACAATATTTGGGAAGGAGGAATAAAAGAGGAAAAAACTGGAAAGAAAAACAAGATTTGTTAGAGAAGAATCAACAAAATGTGTTCAAATTATTGGTAAGATAAACCAGACAGAGACGGTTTAGATTAAGCCTAGACTGGTGGCTTAAAAAGGCAGTCCAGTTAGCTATTTTCCCAGGGGTAAGTAAGGCGCTGTCTACTGACAAATAGAAGATTGGACCAATCTCTATTTGTTAGGCAGGGAAAAAAGCCATAAAGCCAATGATCAAATTAAGGACATTAAAGGTTGAGGCAGTTGCCTAATCTGTCATCAGGCTTAGGGGGTGAATAGAGGTGTAATTAGGGTATACAGTGAGAAAGAATACAGAATGAAGAGGGAATGAACAAGAAGAGACATAGCTAATGAATTCACACTCAGGACTGCACTGTGGTCATCTACCAGTGAGGTCAAAGGTGATACGAAACTGAGTGAATCAAATGAAAAGCCTAAAGAGGCAGAACCAGTTTGGTTCTAAATAAAGACCCATATCCAGGGGCACCTGGGTGGCTCAGTCAACTGGGCATCTGACTTCAGCTCAGGTCATGATCTCACAGTCTGTGGGTTCGAGCCCGTGTCAGGCTCTGTGCTGACAGCTCAAGAGTGTGGAACCTACTTCAGATTCTGTGTTTCTCTCTCTCTCTCTCTCTCTGCCTCTTCCCCTCTCATGCTCTGTCTCTCTCTGCCTCTCAAAAATGAATAAACATTAAGTTTTTTTCTTAAAAATTAAAAAATAAAGACCCATATTCTAAATCCCAAATACCTTAATTTTAAAAACTTTAATGATAAACTTTGAAGTGTGTCACAGAAGTGTCGAGCTCATTAAATTATTGGCCAATTAAAATTATTTTAAGATCTTCTTCCTTATTTCTGTGCTTCATAAAAATTGTGACCCTTCCAGATTTTTCCTTTAATACCTTTTCGTCTTTGACTGATTATTTTAGACCAAGGTGACAGTTAAGGTTTTCTTGGGATTGTGAATGAAATTCAAATCCCAACAAAGTAAAGCAAATAAAAGAGAGAAGGAAAAGAATGGAATTATATTCTTGTTTAAGGCTACTCTGCTTCAGAGCGCTACAGAATTTAAATGTCTTTTCTAACTTTGTTTTTGTTTTTTTTTTTTAATTTTTTTTTAATGTTTTATTTATTTCTAGGAGAGAGAGAGAAAGAGAGCGTGAGCAGGAGAGGGTCAGAAAGAGAAGGAGTCACAGACTCTGAAACAGGCTCCAGGCTCTGAGCTGGCAGTCAGCACAGAGCCCGACGCGGGGCTCGAACCCACGAACCGCGAGATCATGACCTAAGCGAAAGTCGGACGCTTAACCGACTAAGCCACCCAGGCGCCCCTAAAATGTGTAATTTGAACTTCTAAAGAATAGTATGGAAGAATAGAAAAAAGAGAATTTTTGTTCTTTTTTTAGATTAAGAAGGAAGTTTCACCACGAATCTGCTATACCTTGGCTAGGAGTTTAGCAAATTCTAGCTAAATTTTTATATTCAAGGGATCTAGATCTCCTTGGCAGACAAATTTTAGTCATGGAGTAGTTAACAGTAAGAAAATATAATATGATGGCATAGCCTCACAAGCCACATGTGCCACATGAGTGGAGTGGACAGTGAGGGCTGAGGGGTTCAGAGGGTGTAATCGTCAGGGTGTAATTGTCCACAATATCAGGAAAGACTTCTTAGAGCTGGAAGTGAAACAAGTGGTTTTCAATTGTCTTAAGTAAGCAATTTTCAGTTTTGCATCTTTAACTTTCTTTAAAGTAGACTAAGCTATGATAGAGATCACGTTTCACCAAAAAGCCAGTGCTAATATACGGACCCAGCAAGAATAAGATGTCTATACACGAGGCAAAGTAAGAAGTATTCTTTAACAGCAGATAAGCTTCCAATTTTTCCTCTAAGCTTGTCTTCCTTCATTTTTCACCCATATCCAAATTGAGATAAACATTTATTATTTTATGCTACATCAGAATGGCTTTTCTTTTTTTGTTTAAAGTTCATGTATGTTTGAGAGAGAGAGAGAGAGAGAGAGAGAGAGAATGTGAGCCGAAGAGGACAGAAAGAAAGGGAGACAGAGAGAGGATCCCAAGCCGGCTCCACACTGTCAGCATGGAGCCCGGCATAGGACTTGAACTCAGGAACTGTGAGATCATGACTTGAGCCAAAATGAAGAGTCAGGCACTTAACTGACTAAGCCACCCAGGTGTCCCTGACCTTTGTTTCCTTTTAACTTTCCTATATTTACTCTTTCTATATTTGGAATGGCTAGAATATTGGCATTTCTGACTTAGAGGTTAAAGTGAATTCATCATGTTTGAAATTCAACATTTGTGAACACTTAAGTTCCCAAACATTTCTATATATTTGCACATTACATTTCTACTCAGGGGTCAGTCTTTTAGTTCATTGAGGCCCATTTGAAGTGTAGTGGTTGAGAATGTGAACTTCAGGGTTAAACAAATCTAGTATGAATTCTAGTATAAACTTATAATACACATACATGTGCTATACATTCTATAGATGGAGTACAATGTTAATATAGTGTTTCCTATAGTTTCAAGCTTTCTACATGGTGGCTCCTTTCATGTTTTCTGAAAACTTAATGTATAATTTATCCATTTGAAATGTTTTTTATAATTCTAAGAGAGTAGCATTTTGAATAAATCACAGTGAACCCTTCAAAAATGTGTTTACGTTTTAAGACAATGATCTCTCAGTCTGTGTGGGTAGATAAATAGAAGATATATAGGGAAAGGGATATTCAACCGAAGGCTTTGTTTCTGTAGCCTTAATGTTGTCATATTTCAAGCGTCTCAGGAAAGAAAGCACTATACGGAGAAGCTTTAGGAAGGCAGTGCCGTCCTAGTGAGCCAGGTAACTGCAGGTGTGGAGCCATTACCATAGGTAGGAGCCCGCGGGACTTGGGTAACGCTGTGCCCACCTTTGCTCTGTGTCTGCAAAGTGAACTAGCCTTCTGAGATAAGAGGAAATGACAGATCAGGGAGCAGCGCTGGCACTGAACTCACTGACAGTCATGCATCACTCAGGCTTAGGTTGTTTCTGTTGTTCTTTTGTTAGAGTTTACTTTTAGTGCTTTTATAAGTGCAGTCTGTTGACTTTAGAACCAGCCGATATTTGTGGGTGCCAGGGCAAGTGTTTATAACTTGGGAGTGAATGTGGAAGAGTATGTTCCTTCTGAGCATGAATTTAAGAGGGTGGTTTTTTAAATGTTTATTTATTTATTTTTGAGAGGGAGAGAGGGGAGGGGAGGGGCAGAGAGAGAGGGAGACACAAAATCTGAAGCAGGCTCCAGGCTCCACTTTGTCAGCGCAAAGCCCAACATGGGGCCTGACCCCAGGAACCATGACATGATGACCTGTGCTAAAGTCGGACGCTTAACGGACTGAGCCACCCAGGCGCCCCTAAGAGGTTGGTTTTATTGTGCTGTTTTCTCCAGAGGATGTGGCTAACAAAGGGGAATTTTGTCATCAGATGATAGAGAGATATTAAGCTGACCATATGGAACTGTCATTTTATAGGTTAATATTGGTCAAATATCAGCAATTTCTTATGGTTTAACTAAATATGTGATTTTTGTCAAATTAAGAATCTGGACTTAGGTTACGTGGCGAGAGTGAGTCCCATTCCTTTTGACTTGTGAGAATGTTGAAGTAAATCCTTGGCCTTTTAAACTATCTTCTTCAATTATGTACTCTAGTGACCATCTCAGTCCACTTTTCTACATTATTTTAGATTTTTTGTAGTATTTTCACTTACTCATTCATTTAAAAATGGAATGGCTGCACTGTGGAGGGCACGAGAGAGCAAAAAGAAAATTCAATGAGTAATGGCCTCTGCCTCAAGGAACTCAGTGTAGTTGGACAAACTGGCAAAGAAATAATTAGAGTATAATTCAGTAATAGCTAATAGTTGAGGTTTCTGCAAAATTGAGAGAGTGATGTAGAAAAAGACATAATCAACCCTGTCTCAATGAATCAATAAAACTTTTCCTAGGAGGTGGTAATTGATGTTGGCATTTATGCAAAGAAGAAAAGGGAAGGGTATTCTTGGCAAAGAAAACAGTCAATGCAAAAGGATCAGACACTAAAAAAACGAAGGATAGTTCTTTGTGGTTGTACGCAGGATATAAAGCGGGGTCACAGCAGCGACTGGTTGGTGATGTGTCTAGAAAGTAGATGAAGGACAGATTATAAAAGCATTGATGTCGCAGTGAATAAGGTATTTGGACCTTGTGTTGTAGGCAACGGGCAATGTCAAAATGTTAAAATGGAGGAATGGAGTGGCTTGATTTTGTGTTCTAGAGAGAGAAGACAGTCTGCAGTGGGAGGAGGGAATCAAAGTGAGAGCAACTGTTTATCAGAGTACCGACAAAGAGTGGAGATCTGTACCAGCATTCAGTCTTGCTTTCTAACCATCTAGATGAAGGGGTAATAGCCTTACATTTCATTTGTGGGAGCTAGTGACTTCTGGTTCTAAAGGCCTGTCAATGATATCGCAAATAATTTTTACAATCATGCATTTATTAGGTGCCTATGTCATATGAAACATAAATTACAATACAATGCAGCATGATGAATGCCAGTTAAGTAGTTCATCAGAACTTCAGGGACAAACTCACTGAGGGTTCATTCATTTATCGAAAGTCTAGTTTGTACTAGGGATAGCAGTAAGAGTTAGTAATAAAATATTGACTAAGATCAGGTGCCTACCTCATGAATATGCATTATAGATATAACTTTTGTGAACACATGAATATCTGTATGTGTGTGTGTGTGTGTGTGTGTGAGATAGTAGTACAAATACAGCTTTCATGTCTCCAAAACTATATTTCAAATATTTTCATTATATATTCAGAATTATATGATACAAAGGTATATCAAACCTAAAAAATGTATTGTTATAGAAGATTCCAGTTTTTCATTTGCATTCTTAAATCCAATTTATTTTTCTATTCTTGCATTGTATTAAAGAAATAGAGGGGCACCTGGGTGACTCAGTCAGTTGACCATCTGACTTAGGCTCAGGTCATAATCTCATGGTCCATGACTTCAAGCCCCACATCAGGCTTTCTGCTGTCAGCACAGAGTCCCCTTCAGATCCTATGTCCCCCTCTCTCTCTACTCCTCCCCTGCTTGATCTCTCTCTCATAAATAAATAAACATTTAGTAAAATTATAAAAAAATATAAAGAAATGCGATCAAATTAGTCTAACTTACACTCTTGTTAAAATATCAATAATTCCCAATATGTGAAAGCCCATAGCTAAGCATTATTCTCACACTTTTACGAGGCCAACTATTTCACCTGTATTTTTCATGCTTCCTCTTCCTTCACTAACTCTCCCCTCTCTTCATTGTTTCTTCAATCTCAATTCACAGTTAACATCTTCCTTCTTCCCACCAATACATGCAAGCCTTCATTACTTAGAGAAATCTAGACCTCAGGGAAGCTGTCCGATTGTCCTCATCAAGCTTCTGGAAAGAATAAAGTGCATTGGTTGCCTCCCTTCTTCATTAGTCCTTGAACCCTCACAATTCAGCGTTTGCACTGATTCAGCGCACTCTGATGGCACTGTCCTCTTTAAAGCTGCCTCTGGGTGGGTGGGCCCAGACGATTTTAGAAGTTTTTGCAGAGGCCTCTCATTTTTCTTCTTTGGAAACGAATTGACCCTTAGCAATTTCCTAAAATACATGTTCCTAAAATCTACTCTTAAGCCATCTCTGCTTCTATCATCACATTTTCTTCTTCTTCTTTTTTTAATGTTTTATTTATTTCTGAGAGAGAGAGAGACAGCGTGAGCAGGAGAGGGTCAGAGAGAGAGGGAGACACAGAATCTGAAACAGGCTCCAGGCTCTGAGCTGGTTGTCAGCACAGAGCCCGACGTGGGACTTGAACCCACGAACCATGAGATCATGACTTGAGCCGAAGTTGAACTCCCAACTGACTGAGCCACCCAGGCGCCCCATATCGTCACATCTTCTTTTGCTGAATTGGACCCTCTTGCTACCCTCTTCTAACGATTTTTGTGATTATGTTGGGCCTACTAGAATAACCCAGGACCAATTTCCCATCTTAAGAATTATAATCACATCTATAAAATTCCATCTGCCATGTAAGATAGCGTATTTATGTGTTTCTGCATCTAGGATATCCTAGTGTTAGTGGGTAAAGTGTCACACCATCCTGTCTCCCATAAAAAGTTAGATTCAGTACAACTAAATAAAAAAAAAAATATGTATTGTTCTGTCCTATGGTAGAACCAAGGCTCAGAGCAGTGAAGTCTTCCCGAATAAGATTCAGGACCCGATCTTCAGCACCACATTGCTTCTTCTATGCAACTGCCAATTTAATTGTGCCAAGAAGTGTATTAGGTGTTTGGGGATATAACTAGAACAAACAGTAAAGTTAGGTAGGTGTATGTCTAATTGGTAGGGCTGTAAGCATAGTACATGGAGAGAGCCACCTAGAATTCTAAGAGGAGGTCCACATAGCTTAGCAGGGAAACCTGTGTTCTGGGAGCTTAGCTGTGACCGAGATACTTCCCTTCTCAAATACCATCAACTTCCCAGAGCATGCAACTCTACTGCAATGGCATTTAAACACATTTATTGAGTGACACCAAGATTCCTTTTCAGGTCTGTGTCCTAGTAGTATCCCTCCCCCCCGTGCCCCGCCCAATGTTTCTTACCCTTTGTATGTATTATCTACATCAGCCCAACATATTCCCAGTTTTGTCCTGTTGCTCATTATTTCTCTTTTATTCTTTTTCTTTTTCCCTTGAAATATTCCTTTTCTTTAGTTCTGTCAACTAAATCTCTAAATATATTTTAAGAGTCATCTCAAATACTACCTCTTACCTGAAGCTTTCCTGGTCTCGTAGCCCAAATTAATCTTCATGATCTGAGTTACAATAATCTGAGTTACAATAACAGTACTGTCTACTTCTCTTTTTTAAATGGTTATTTATTTTTGAGAGAGAGAGAGACAGAGAGAGAGAGAGAATGCATGAGTGGAGGAGGGGCAGAGAGAGAGGGAGACACAGAATCTGAAGTAAGTTCTAGGCTCTGAGCTGTCAGCACAGGGCCCAATGCGGGGCTTGAACTCTTAGACTGTGAGATCATGACCTGAGCTGAAATTGGACACTTAACTGATTGAGCTACTCAAGCACCCCTCAGCACTGTGTACTAGATGATTGTGTATGTGTCTGTCTCCCGAACTAAGTGGTAAGTGTGTTCTTTCTTATCTCCTTCTTTCCATTCCTTCCCTTCTTCCTCTTTTCTTCCTTCTCTCTTTCCCTCCCCATCTTCATTTCCTTCTTTTCTCTCTTCATAACTTTCTTCAACTGTATTAAGCACATCTCCTTTGTGTTGATGACTGTTTTCATTGCTGGCTATGTATCTGTGAACAAGCCAGACATAATTTCTACTTTCACTGAATTTACAGTTTTAAAGGTAGAGGTTATGTTGTACCTACTTTTAAAGATCCTTTTAGTGCCTAGAACATAGTAAATACTTAAACAGCAGGATTTGACTGAATATCTATGAGGATTGAAATTCAGCTGGAAACGACCAGAGTCATAGCCTATTCATAGAGTTTATAAAGACTTATGTTCTTTATTAAAACCAAGAAACATTTGTTTGAACTGACTATGTTTTCATTATACTTTTCCAACTGAGATTACATATTTTGTATTCCAGTGATTACCAAAACTATATTTTGCTCCTGGGGAAAAATATTACATGGATTATGTAACAGTTTGTTCAAGTGACTTTTTTTTTTTTTTAGCAGCAATAGAAAATAGTGAGACACTTAAGTAATTGTCAATGAATTTTATCTTGCTTGTAGTGAATTACTTTTTATAAGTGAATAGCAGAGCTAGTTTTGCTTGTATGTATTTTACAAGTGGGTCTTAAAAGTTGAATTAAAGTAAAATAATTTATCATAAAAATTAACAACATGTAGTTCTCCCAAATTTATTATGATGAAGATGCACTATAAATTTTAGTTATGTGAATAAATGTATGTATTGAAAGATCATATGTAGTTGTCAACTTTATCAGAATGCCTTGATAATAATTAGAATTCAGGAAAACAGAGTTTAGAGTCTCTTAAAATTCTACAAGTCCCTGATTTCCTGTTTTAAAAGTTGATTTGGTCTCCCACTGTCACTCACAGAGAAAGTTAGGGGTATTCCTTTTCTCTAAGTATGTTTAAGTTAGATCAATTTACCATGTGCTCTGAAAATTCAAATATGGTGTTGTCTATTAGAATAATAGCCTTATTATCTAATTTAAATTGCACTTAAAAGTTGAAAATTAAATATTTTATGGGCACCTAGTTGGCTCAGTTGTTTAGGCATCCAACTTCAGCTCAGGTCATGATCCTACAGTTTGTGAGTCTATTCCCGGTGTCAGGCTCTGTGCTGACAGCTCAGAGCCTGGAGCCTGCTTCAGATTCTGTGTCTCCCTCTCTCTCTCTCTGCCCCTCCCCTGCTCATGGTCTGTCTCTGTCTCAAAAATAAATAAACATTAAAAAGTTAAAATAAAAATACAAAAAGTAAATATATTTGAGAAGTCAAAAATATGAAAGAGGGAGATTGTAGCTTGGGTCTAGCCTCTGCTCATGATGTGAGACTGGGTTAGAGAAGATGATTTCCAAGATGCTGCCAGCACTCATGCCTGAATCTGATAATTTAGTGACTATCTATTTAAAATCTTAACTTTGGGATTTTTGTTAGGCGATGTTGCTTATGTCCATGCAACTGGATCTCTTTATTGATGTGAGTTTATCAAATATTTTATAATAAAATATCCTTGGAGTCAGATGTGGTATATATAATGATAATGTGCATCCTTCTATTTTTTTTTTGAAAAGTTTATGTTCCTTTTGATTAGAATGTGAATTAAAATTCAGTTTGCATCATCTTGAAATTGTTTCCTTATGATACTGAATTGTGAATATTAGTGTCTCTTATGTCAGAGGCCAATACCAAAGGTCTAGATAGAGGGGGTGCTTATGTTGCACCCACCATACACTGGTATAGCTCATTATGCATACTCCTTCATTTGATTTTCATCATAACCATAATATGGAGATACTTTTCTCACCTCCATTTGCAGGGTGGTGAAGTGAGATGCCTAAGGTCAGCTAGTAAGTTGTGGATTCAAATTTCATAAAATCTTCAAATTTGGTCTAGAGTCCATGCATGCAAGTATTTATAAAACAAAAGTCTGGGACACCTGGGTGACTCAAGCGGTTAAGCGCCGACTTCGGCTCAGGTCATAATCTCATGGCTCGTGGGTTCGAGCCCCGCTTCGGGCTCTGTGCTGACAGCCAGCTCAGAGCCTGCTTCGGATTTTGTATCTCCTCTCTTTCTGACCCTCCCCTGTTCATGCTGTCTCTGTCTATCTCTCAGAAATAAACATTACAAAAATATGCATAAAACAAAATTCTTCATGAAGAATATATTTGCTACCAAGTTCTATTATTGATCCTGGGAAATTGTGTTGAAGGAACAGATTTATGGGAGTGATGTCATGGTCCTGGCTCTGCCATTCGTTCTGAACAAGTAGTAGCAGCAGACCTTTAAGTAGTAGGGATAGTACTGAAAAGAAAAAATAAAGAGTAAAAAAGAAAGGTAGGGAAGGACCCAGTATGATGGAGTGATAACAACACAAAGGAAGGAAGGAAACTTTCATTATGGAACATGCATGTACAGTTTTCCCACATCCTATGTCATTTAATGTTCTCAGCAATTCTGTGAGACACGGGCAACGTGATGCTCTTTACTATAGCTGGGGACAAGCTAACTGGAGCTGACAGAAATTAGATCTTGCAAACAGAGGCCATCTCACCTAATGACAACAGACTGCAGCTCACATCTTACACAGCATAGTCTGTATTTTTTGCCCTACATCGTATTTCTGCTGTTGTTCTCCATTTTAAATTTTCATTAAAAATTTCTATTTTACTGTTGATGGTACCAGAGATGGAAGGAAGAGACCAAACAGCACTGACGTGGCAATGAACATGCGTTCCTCTTAAAGCCACTGTTCCTCTCTCTTTCCTCATTTCTCTTTCCCTCCCTCCCTTGACCTGTGTTGTTGCTGTTCCAACATGGTTCACATCCTTAAGAAAGCAAATATTTCTAGTACTGTATGAAAACACTGAGTAACATTGGCACCAGTTTTAGTCAGCTCACTGTCACAGGAAATGCTTAAATATTTGGGAGTGCCTGGGTGGCTCAGTCAGTTGAGCATCTGACTTTGGCTCAGGTCATGATCTCACGGTTCATGAATCTGAACCCATCATTGGGCTCTCTGCTGTCAGCGCAGGCTTCGGATCCTCCATCCCTGCCCCTCTATCCCCCCTTTACCCCCCTGATCCCCTGCTCACACTCTCCTAAAAATGAATAAACATTAAAAAAATAAAAATAAATAAGTGTTTGATACAGCTCAAAAATGACCAGTTCCTTCTTGTCACATTCCGTAACAGTTGTCTCATATGTATTTGTCCAGCAATCAGATGAAGGACACCATCTTATTATATATTCCATAGGTGTACCATCTCATTATTTATTCTGTAGATATCACCAGCTAGAGGTTGGAAAGGAAACTCAAAGCAATGAGTGCTATTTCATGTTTCTGTTCCTGGTAGCTCTAAATATAAAAATCAAGGTCACTATTATAATTTTATGGAACTTTTCTTTACAAGGCCTTCATTATGAGAAGTACCTTGAGAAAAACAGTGATATTTTCCTCTGCATCTAGGCAGTTAACTTTGGAGCAAGCATGGGAAAGATTTAAAATGATGGAAGATTTGGAATAGCAATGTAATTGGGCTTCTATTAGAGGCTGTGAGCTATTTTCTTCAATATTCCCCTGTAAGCTTTTATTACAGTCTTTGTTAGCTGCTAGCCAATAACCATTATCACTTCTTTCCTTTATAACAAAACACTAATTTTATTGAGGAACTCACATTTTTCCTCCAATTAGGTGCTTATGAGGACCCAGCCCCATGTTCCATCACAGATGTGAATCATGGTGGACCTATTCTCTTTGCCTGTGAGTGGTCAGGCATGACCAGGTGATGCAATTTATGGTTAATGAGCTCTGAGTGGAGAGTCTTTAGGACATTTTCTGGGAAAGATTTCTTTAGCGGATCAAAAGAAACATATGTAATAGACAGCTCCTCACTTATTTTTAAGTTTATTTACTTAGAGAAAGAAAGGGGGAGGGGGTGGGGAGAGAGAATCCCAAGCACTGTCAGTGCAGAGCCCGATGTGGGGCACTATCTCATGAACCGTGAGACCATGACCTGATCCAAAATCCAGAGTTCAAAGACAACCAACTGAGACCCACAGGCGCCCAACAGCTCCTCACTTTTTTGCTTAGATTCTTAGGATTGTTGTAGCCCACTTGCTAACATGGAGTTGTTTCCCAATATATTGAGTTTTGGGGAACAATATATATTGTTTCCCAATATATATGAGCATCAAGTAAATATGGAAAGAATTTGGGTCCTAGACATCATTGATCTATTCATTTAACCAACTCTAGTTGTGTTCCTGGAATTTTTTCTAGAAGAACTACTATGTTTTTAGGATTACATCCTTACTATTTCATTGAGGATTTTTCTTACTTGTTCTCTACTTCCCACCCAGCATCACAGCTCATGCTTTAAAATGCAATGATAAAATATGTCAAGATTTCATATTTCTGACGATGTGCAGACTGTTCCAATTGTCATCCAAGTGTTACTTTTATTAACATGTTTATAAAGTGACTTGGTATTGTCCGATGACAGACACTAAGTAAAAAATCATTTTCATTACTTAATATTATAAGCATGGCACCCAAACATAAAATTATAATTTGGCTAAAGCCTCAGGTATATTTAGTGCTACCCATGCCTTTACTGTTTTCTATTTGTCTATTTTTTGCTAAGCAGTTGCTGCAAGATGCCTGGGTATGGGTAAATATTACTTTGCATTTTGAAATCTGTCAGATTACACAATGCAATGGACGCTTTTACTGCAATCATCTTCCAGAGTTTAATGAAAGCCTACTTTTTGCTGCACATGCAGACCTAGAAATCCTTCTCTCAGTAAAATGTTCAAGGTTGGCATTATTAGCATAATGGCATATTGAGGTACATTATATAAAGTAATATAGAAGTTGTTTTTTCACTAAATACAGTACACATAAATTCTTTTTCAGGCATGTTTAGTGTGCATAGGAACACGTTGAAATTTTCCACTTGACTAAAATTAACAAAATGTATGAATCAACTTTCTTTGTTGCAATGACTGAAAAACTTGTAGATAGTCTTGTAGATTTTCACACCAAAATGCAGAAAACTAGGATAATGGATCCCTTCTGAAATACTTCGCTATTTCCTGACATGTATTAGACTTTCTGTGATGATCAACACCATACTGTTGTCTTATTAGGGACGTTTTAGTGGCTGAAGAGAATCGTTTGCTTTGACTGTCTCACCGTTTGAAAGAAAAGCGATTGTAGAAGTTTTTATACCTGTTTTAGGTCCTGTCAGACTGGAAAGGGCACACTCCGGCCTCAAAGACTTTTTTTTTGAAGGACTCACAAGCCAGAGCTCAATGTGTGAGTTTGTTTCCAGACTTGAATTACTCGAGTTCCAGAGAGACAGACTTCTATTAGGCCACCGGGCTAGAGCAGCAATGTTTAGATATTATTTCAATCAAAGAACTGTGTTCCATTACCCTAGGATCTATGTCAAGCTGTGGATTAGGTTAAAAAACCAACAAAAGCTCCTGGTGGTTGAAAGATTATAAGTATTTTGCTACATTACTGCATTGGAGGCATGAACACGTTCCTTTAGCGTTTTAGAGTTTCACAATGTTACAATTAATTAATTGTGTCTATCTAGCTAAAACACTAGTCGGAGTTACTGTCTGCACTTTTAATAAATCCTTTGAATTCCCTTGATCTTTCTTTTTTCTTATCCTGTCTGTGTTCTGTAGTACAACTTTCCTAAACCCATGAAACTTTGATTAATGGAATAAAGAATTAGATTCGAGATACCTGTTTTTGTTAGTCTTCCAGGCTTCTCTGACATTTGGATCACTTTCTAAATGTACCTTGGCCTTTCTTATGGATGGTAAATTGAAAAAAACAAAAACAAAAACAAAAAAAAACCCTTGAAATTATAAAGCATTATCATCCTTGCTAATGTGGAATTATTTATCCCCAGTTGTATGTAACTAGCCATTCACTGTACACATTCAAATATAGTGTTTCTTTTCTAGAAAGTAGTTAATGTTGATGTTTCTTCATTATTCTTTCCCTTTTCATTCTTCTGCCCCCAATAGTTTGCATGTATATAAATATGTATGTAGAGAATAAAGTGGGGTGCAAAAATCATGTTTATCAATTGCTCTTTAGATAATGATTTTTATTATAATCTTTGAGTAAGCACTTCACGGTTTCTTACATGAATTAAAAACCAGGGGTGCCTGGGTGGCTCAGTTGGTTGAGTGCCCAACTTTGGCTCAGGTCGTGTTCTCTCAGTTCCTGGGTTTGAGCCCTGCGTTGGGCTCTGTGCTGACAGCTCAGAGCCTGGAGCCCATTTCAGATTTTGTGTCTCCCTCTCTTTCTGCCCCTCACTGCCCCCCCCCCCCGTCTCTCAAAAATAAATAAACATTAAAAAAACTAAAAATCTACTCATAGATTCTAAAACCTTCTAATTAATGAAAATGAACTGTCCTGGTTTGCTTCAAGTTCTGATATCCAAGTGTAACTATTTTAGAATGCCTGTGTTTTTATCCTTGATATTCTATGCATAGAACTTGACTTGTCCCACCACCCCCTTCCAGATCAGAATTCCTGTTAAATTGTCTTTAGTCTCTGTATTTTCCACTTTCTCCTAAGTCTCTCTCACTACTCTCAGCAAATATAGAAAAGAAGCAGAGCTTCTGGTATAAACGTGCTTCATCCTTGACCCCAGGAGAACTCATTGCTTCCCAGCTGTGAGGAGTATATTTCTTAGTAGGGAGCCTGGTCTTGCTTTCACCTGGTGCTGCTGGTATAAGCAGCTATCATGTTCAGATTCAAAGGTGGCCAAGATAGCATCCTGAGGACATGTCCCTGGAATGAAGTAGAGCCTACTTCTGCCCAAATGCTGCCAGGTGGGAAGAGGGTTCGGTGCCCTGCTGAGAGCATTGTGATTTGGTGGGGGGGAGGGTTCAGTTAGGAGCACAGAGCCAGCCCGCTTCACTTTTCTGTTTGAGAGTACCTGAAGGAAGATGCAGAATATGGCGTCTTTCCTTTCTCACAGCTTATATGTACTCCGTTGGTGATACAAGGATCTACCTTATTTATGCTGTGGTGTGGAGATAAAGATGTTGGAATTAAGGACCCGATAACTTTTGTAGTTGGCAGAATGCCTCCTGAAAAAAAATATCGCATATTAGTTCAGAACACCTCAGTTTATTTTCTTTTCTAGAGAATACTGGGAGTTTACAGTGGGGGGGAGGGGGGGGACTACATACAGGCAGCTTTCCGTTGGGGAGTACAGGCTAAAAAGATAGACTTGTTTCTCCTAAAGATTTTCATGCATGACCATAAAATGAATTATTTTGATACATGTGTTTTGTTTTTGAAAATAAAAGGATTTTTTTTTGTGTAAAATGGGGCAGAGAGTACATAAATAATGTACTTTTTTACAATACATTTAATGGATATTCAAACTACAGTGGACTTGGTGCGATAATGGGGAGATTATAAGACATCATGTTTTGCTAAGCGGGAGACACAATTTAAGAGTTAGATTTGTGAAGACTACAACATGTCCCCTCCTCCCTTTTGTAGTTTCACATTTAGCTAGAGAGATTGTTCTCTAAGATTCAACACCTAAAGAATGCCTTTTTTTTTATATTGTTCAAAGCTGACCTCTGCTTTTAGAAAAGTTTATCTGCACTTTTTCATCTGTTTAGAAACATACATTTTTGGTTAAAAGATCGAAGACAATCTCTCTTTGTCTTTTTTTTTTTTTTTTCTCCTGAGCTAGGGAGGTTGAGATAAAAAAAGAATGACTGCTTTAAAAGTCACACATGGCTGTAATTTAAGATTTTTTTCCCTCTCATTGTCCGTAACAGTTGAAAGAAACCTTCAATGAAAGTTTATTAACTAGGCCAATGCCTGAGGCAATAAAGGTTCATTTATTACCAGTTTCTTGGCTGTTTTTCTTCTTCTATTTTTCGGTTAAACTCCTAGCGTAAGATAATACTTCACAAAATTAAACCTTTGACCTTCTGTAGAGTTAAGTCTCCTTTGATTAGATAAAGTAACAATTTATGGTCCAGCATGAGGTTGCACATGAAATGAATAATTCAATAGACTTCGTGTGGACGGAGGATCTATTGCTTTTGAAAATTTGAATGCTGTTTAAAGGGGGGAAAAGTATGCTTAAGTGTGTTGTCTTTATTCCGTGTGCACTTCAGCAATATTTCAAAAGGCTTTACTTCCAAGACAAAGTTATGTTTGAATTTTCTAATTCTCTTAAGAAAGACATATGGTAAAAATGCTGCAAATAGCTTGGTAAGTCTTTGCAGGACAGTCCTAGGAGTGAATATGCCAACCATTCCAGGTATTACAAAGGCTGAATTATAAAATTAAATAATCCCATGAGAAAAGTGACCGTTGCTTTTACAAATAGCGTTCTATAATGATGGGACAATCAGAATATTATAATCTGTGATAACATTTTGAGCCACTATTCACATATCTTAAATCACGGTAATATTTAATAACTTTCAACAAGAAGCAATATAACAAAAATAAACTATAATAATAATAATATTAAGCCAGATTCTTAATTTTGAAGTCAACCCATTAGGAATTCAGTTTCTGGTTATCATGTGGTAACCTTTGTGAACAACAGTAATGTTCTTAATTTTGTTTTGCTTAAGTCACGTTATAAGTTTGCAATGCCATAACTCATTGCTAAAAGAGTGCTTTTCCACGTATTGCTCTCATTTTTCTATGTGTTCTTTTAAAAATTGTTTGGGAAGATTGAAAAAAATCTTCACTCCATCTGTGAAATGATTTTATTGGAATTGCCTAATTACTACAGAACAGATACACCTACTTTCAGGCTCAGAACTGATATTTGTTTCTGTCTTCAACTCCATGGAGGTAGAGAAATGTGTGCACAGCACAGGTCCGTGTTTCTCATAAAGCTGTTGTGATTAGCTGGTTGTTTAAATTACTAATTGACATGCAGGAGTTGAATGCTTGAGAGAAGTGTTTTAGTTTTAGTTTGGTTCTTTTTCAATTAGCTTAAATTATTTAAGGTGAATAAATCTACTGCAGTGATTTAGTTTCTTTTAATAGAATCTCATGGTACAACATAAATTAGGTCAAGAGAAACCACTGGATCAGTATAACTGCAGACTTTACTCCTAAATGAAGGGATATGAGGAAAATTGAAGATTTGCTATGATTTACAATTGTTTTTGAAATGAAGTAAAAGTTTCTATCAGAATACACAAAAGACTCACATTTCTTGCCATCTCAGGGATTAAGTGGTTCTTTTTTCTATAATGATTTTTGTAGCAAAAAAGGAGAGATGAGTCATAACAGCCATCGGTCATTGTTCTTTGACATCCACCTGCTCTGTGCCGTGGTGAGCTAGGTTACATATACTAACGCAACCTCAGGAGGCACATAGTTTTAAACATAGATGGAATTTATTTGAGTGATAAAGTACAAGACTGTCTCAAAATCAGACAATTTAAGTAATTTGTTATGCTAAAAAATTAAGTAAGTTGACTATGACTTCAACGATGTGCCAAGATAAAGACTTATCTGTTTAACAGGCCACTTTCTAGGAGATGGCAATCACTTGGGACTATGAACAATAACTTATGTTTCTTTTGCAATTTCCCTATCACGTGGCAGTATGTATTCATCTAAATCAATTAGGATTGTTCTTTTCTATGATCCAACTTTCAAACTTCAGCCAAAACCCTAGTACTACCTAGTTCAACCAAAAACCAAGTACTACCACTGGCCTATCACCATTCACATTTTCCATGTAAACAAATGAGGAAAATCACTACCTTTTAGGCTGCTTCTGGAGATTCAATGAGTTGTTGACATAAATATTAAAATGTAATGACTATTGCCTCAACTAGTCCCTCTTTCTCTATTGCTATTCAGTGAACATGGCTGTCTGTTGTTCCCAACCCCGAACCTGACCTCTGTTTACAAAGTGATTGTGTGTGTGCGTGTGTGTGTGTGTGTGTGTGTATTATAATTACATTTCTTTCTTGAGTCTTTTCCTTGAAAAAAAAGTCTACGTTACTATATCAGAAAAAGTGTGTGGTCACAACTTCTCCAGTTATACTTCTGTCCTATTGTATAACTCCCCACAAACAACACTTCCATGTAAGAAATGGCCACCTCTATAACACTTTCTTCTTACCTCCTCTCCCCTTCTCACCAACAACCACATGCTACCTGATTTCTAGAAAAAGAAAAAGAGAGACTTATTGAAGTATCAAAGGATTTAGGAGAGGATTTACATGGTGTTGAGAAACGTAGTTGAACATTTGGGGAGATTATTCTTAGGCTAAAATGCCAATGAGGTGACTCGTTTGCAGGAAATTAAATTTATGACACCATTTCCTCTTTTCACTTATTATACTGCCTGAACTGTCACCGATATATTGACAAGTAGCCTCTTTAAAAAACATCCTTTCAGAATGTCACACACTGTCAGTTAGTCTCAGGCTAGTACGAAGCACCTGCCTAGAGTCAATGCACTGAGTAATTTGGGGTGATTGAGTCACGTGAGTAGTAGAAAGAATTGCGCCTTAGACAAGCATGAGAGCATCGAAAGAACAGTTTATTGGAGAGGGAAAAATAATATGAAGAAGGGTGCTTTAAAGAAAATTGGAGTCAAAGTTTACCTATTTCAGTTTGTTTCTATTTACACTTTGTTCTATATTCAGGATATAGAGAGGGAAATAATTATTTGCTCTTCTCTCTTTTTCTTGTTGTGCTGTATTTAAAATATAGGACTCGGGCTAATATAAATAATATATTTTACCTGTAGTCCAGGTTAAAAGCTTTGTGTACAATTAAAGTGTTGAGACCACTGTTTTTGTGGCAGATATATTCTAAATTCGATAAAACTGAATTCCAAGTGAACATTTAGGTCAGGTTTCTAAGTGAAGTCAGCTTTTACTTTTGACATCATCTGAGCATCTATACCCTTGACTTCCTATGCCATTTATAAGCTACTTGAGCAAAGGGGATTCATTTTCTTTCCGTGATTCCAGAGTTTACAGTATTCTGTTCTTTTCTTTTTACATTTATTGACAGAGTCAGTGTGGTCAATGCTGCACTGGAAGTTAAGGGAATTGGGATCACTCTATCATTATTTAATGGTGTGACTTTATAGAAATGATTAACCTCACTGACCCTAAGTTTCATCATCAGTAAAAATAAAAGGGTTGCATTAGATAGTCTTTCTCATCTCAATGTTTTATAAGTCTAGACCCTGAGTGGCTGTTAACTCTTTTTCTAGAGGCGATAATGTTAACAGATGAAGTAAAAGTGAGAGTTTTATATTCAAGACTTTTTTGTGTCAAGTTCAACATTTTATAAATTACCTATTTTCTTATTTTAAGCCACAGTAATTTAAATTTTTGATTTAATTATGTTTCAGCCTGATTCTGTGAGTTAGTGATCAGAAGTTGAATGTTTCAAAAACTTCCATGGAGGGATGCCTGAGTGGCTCAGTTGGTTAAGCATAAGACTCTTGACTTTAGTTCGGGTCATGATCTCACTCTTCGTGAGATAGAGCCCTGAAGTAGGCCTTGCGCTGATGGCGCAGAGCCTGCATAGGATTTTCTCTCTCCCTCTTTCTCTGCCCCATCCCACTCTCTCTCTCAAAATAAAAACAAACAAACAAACAAACATTTAATAACTTCCTCAGTGATTTAACACATGGCCAAATAACATAACATCTCCATGGTGCTCCCTCCACGGACTTCCTACTGCTATTACTTCCTTTGCTCTGAAAGCTTATGAATTTTAAGCTATTCAGAATAAGAATGCTCAGTTTGATGTCTATTTGATTATTATTATTATCAATATTATAATAAACTCTTTTCATATATATCTCCAAATTAGTGGGGGTTTTTTGTTAATCCAAACATTTAAAAAATCTAATTAAATCAATTGAAAAACTGAAAACTGGTGTAGAGAGTGTTTCCATTAATGGCCTTAAAGATCAATTTCCCTTTTCTCTGCAGAATATAAATGTGTTTTAAAGGGCAAGAAAAGTCAGTCTAATGGACATTAGGAGACAAATTCACATTCAAAATCTTCAGTCTATTCTGCTTCACAATTAAGTTGCTTATTCCAGTTGCTTATCATGTCTGTTACTTAATCATTCAAGGGTGAGGACAGGTATATTTCAATCACAATTTGCCTTTATTTAGAAAGTATTGAAAAAGTAAATAACTGTGAAAATTAGTGTCGGTTTTCTAGACAGCTAGTATTTAAATAAGGATAGGAAGAAAACAGGGTGAAAAGAAAGTACTGGTATTTTTAAGTTGTTATATTGAGCCAAGACTTCTTCTAAGACTTGGCATGATTTCAATTGAGTTGTAATTCAAACTTATATGGAGCTTACAATGTACCTTCAACAGAGTTTTGCAAAGAGACTATAGGAACTGTCAGGAGCAGAAAGATTACTTCACAGTAATGACTGTTGAATTGAACTATGCTTTTTGATGTTTTACTTTCTGAATTGAATTGTTGGACAAGATTAATTGCACACAGTGAGAGTTTTAAATGAATGGCTATGTAAAGCATTAAGTTTCTCTGTATGCCACTTGGGGGAAAAAAAAGCCAGAAGGTTTAAATGAATAAATGCATTTAATGCGCAAGATGCCTGGGCTAATTTTAAAACTCTTTTACTAACATCCTTTATTGAAAATAGAAACCCACTTTATTCATCTGTCTTGGTTATATTGCTGTGGTTGAAGTAATTTAATATTCCTACTTTCCACTAATCTTCTAGTTCAACAGAAGTAAACAATAGGTTTCATAAATTAAAAATACACTCTTCTGAACATGCTTATAAGATTAAAAAAAACAAGGCAGTAAACATTTATGACTGAAACAAACTAGATTGTTCAAATACTGCCATGATGTATCATGTATATCAATATGGCACTGATATCAGTTAGAATGCAAACAAGGTTTTAAATGATGTGCCCCTTCATTTCAGCTGGAGAATCCGCTTCACACCATCTGCCTATCAGATGGTTAGGAACCAGGACTGCGTATTAATGCCACATGTTCGATTTTCCTCCTTCTTGTAATGGTTAGATTCATATTGCTAATAGCTGTGCATGAGCACTGTCGATGAAATTTCTGTGACGGTGGAGTGATGAGATATTTATAAGCCGCCTGTCTCCCTGAATAATCAGTAGGAAGAATGCCAGACATAAATAACTTATCAATTCCAGAATATTAATAATAACTAGCAATGGCTATAATCTACTGCATCTTTAAAATGGTTTCTTCTAAATTTGGGTGAAGTGACATAGATGAATAAAAAAGTCTATCACATAGAAGCTTTGACTGCTTACTGTCTCTTACATATAACTCATTTTATTTAACCATTAGCTTTTGGGAAATACATTTTATATGGAATGTGATGTAAAAGTAGACAACATATCAAACATTTGGAAGTCATCTTGATGTCTTTGAAACCAAAGATCAAAGATTGGACCTTTCAAGTTAATGAGCAAACAAACAGATCAGAGAAAGAATTTGACAGCAATATGTCTCTTTTATTGATATTTATAATCTATAGTTGTAATCTACTCTTTATCACTAGGAGTACTAACTTATTTGAAATAAACAGAATGGAGATTCTTTTCCTGTTTTTAGAAAGGGTGATCAGGATTGTATATGGCATTTGAAAGATTTAAAGGCCGTTTTGATAAAACTTGAAAGCAGAAGAAAAATACTATCTTTGCAAAGTAAAATAAGACTCTTAAGTGGTGACAATGCCTGCTTCTTTTCCAAATGATAAACCCATGGATTGGTTTTAGGATATTGAATTTGAAGTAGTGAAGGCTTTGTATCAATAGAGCACAGAGTGGAGATTTAGTGATTTTAAGATAAATGCGATCAATGTAGACTACTAAATGAAATGTTTAGATAGAAGCATGAGTTTTAGATTTCCATTTGTCAAGTGGCTAAATTCTCATTCCCCACTGTTAGGTTGCTTCTGTCATAGTTGCATTTTTTTGTGAGTAACCGAACAAAGGTTAAACTAAACATAAGGACATGATGGATATTCTAGGTTACTTGATAATATTTACTACCATTTGTGGAGGGCTTAGTATGTGCCCATGCTGTTGCATATATTACCTTGTCTTTATTCCCAACAACATCCCTATCAAGTCAGAATTGATATCTCTGTTTTAAAGATGAGAATTTTGAAGCCTTAGGAATTATGTAACTTGCAGCACTATCCCAAATAAATTTGATGCATGGTGTCCAAAGTTTGTATGGCTTTTGGAGTGCTGTTTTTTAACCATCATGTATTTACTCTCTCTATGATAGAGAGTTTAGATACCTAGTAATTTCCATGACAGTCACTAAGGATTTCAGTAGAGCATCAAAAAGTGAAAGTAAAAGAAATCTATAAGGCAAGATTAAAACAAAGCAAAACAAAAACTTCTAACACTATGCAGTTAGAAAAGTAATACAGAATTTTCTCTGAAGGAGCAGAGCAGAATGAATCCCACAGCAATGAGTTCATATCATAAGTCAGACAATAATATGAAAAGTCATGTTTTAAAATTCTGTGTAAAAGCCTATTTATTCTTTTAAATTGTAAATGTAGAGATTATGGAGTTTTAATAGGAAAGAAAAAGAAACCTAATATTTAAAAAAAATTTTACATTTATTTGTTTTTGAGAGACAGACACAGAGCACAAGTAGGGGAGGGGCAGAGAGAGAAGGAGGCAGAATCTGAAGCAGGCTCCAGGCTCTGAGCTGTCAGCACAGAGCCCAATGTGGAGCTTGAATTTATGAACTGCGAGATCATGACCTGAACCAAAGTAGGATGCTTAAGCAATTGAGCCACCCAGGTGCCCCCAAGAAACCTAAATATTTTTGCATTATACAAGGCTTATTGTCTTTAACTTAATTTTGAGGTACAGTCCCTTTCCTGAGGGTCATCTAGACGTCTAGCAGCTACAGACTATGACTTACTATCCTTCCCGAGAAGGAAAATGTCTTTTTTAAACAAAATATTTCTTAATCCATTATTTTATTAATGCCAAATGTGTTTTAAGAATGCATTTAAGTTTCTCCATTGTTGATTACATTGAATTTAGAATCTTTTTTAACATGTAAAAAGTGTGTTTATTTTATTTACTTTTGAGAGAGAGAGAGAGAGCAAGGGAGTCAGGGGTAGAGAGAGAGGGGGACAGTGGATCCCAAGCAGGCTCTGTGCTGACAGCAGAGAACCCATTGTGGAGCTTGAACTCATGGATGATGAGATCATGATCTGAGCTGAAATCAGATGCTTAACTGACTGAGCCACCCAGGCACCCCTAGATTTAGAATCTTTTAAAATAAAATGAAATTATTTCATATTTGACTTCTTAGTCAAACATGTTTTTGTTCTGGTGTATGAGATACTTTCAAAGTTCTTTGAGAGTATAAAAAAGAGTTTGGTGAGTTAAAATAGGTGGGCTAATCATTCCTTAGTGTAAGAGATCATTTATTTGTTCCTTCCACATATGACCATACCCATACACATACTATATATATCTCTCTCTCTTTCTACCTCTATCTCTCTCTAATCTCTATCTCTATCTTTATCTCTCTCTATCTCTAATCTAACTCATCTCTCTCTCTCTCTGGATATTTGTTATATTTCCTCCCATGAGAAAAATAAATCTGGTGCAAACCTTACCATTTCAAGAATCCAAAGTGATTACCCAAGCTGTTTCAGTAACAGCTACTGTACATGCCACCTAGATGCATGCATGCAGGTGGCTGCTGGAGTTAAGCAGGTCCCTGACTGCTGCATCAGCAGCACCACATTACCTGGCTCACCAGTTCACTTGTGTGGTGGCAGGACAAAGGCACACGAAGACTCATTCTTATAAAAGTCTGCATCCCACTAGAGCAGTACATCTCAAACTCTGCTTCCTTGGTCCAGCCTGATTTTGTGTTGTAACAAGTCCCCTTGTTGATTTTGAAGCACACTCACTTTTGGAAACAACTGTAATGGTGATCTATCTGCTCAGTTAATAAATTTTTATTGTGAGATGCAGACACACTTTAAATTACTGTACTCATATAAACTAACTGCAGCACACATCAGAATCAACCTGTTTGCTGAAAGGTAAAAGCACAGATTCCTCAGCCTGTCCCAGACACCGTCTGTGACTGTGTCCCTGGAGAAGGTGACCTCTAACTTTACCATGCATGACCGCTGGATTTGATGTTGACTATCACTTTAAGAAATACTGAATTCCCTAGGTCTGAGATTAAAAATGGTTCATCTTGCTTGGGAAGAGTTAAAAGCAGTAGTAAATATGCAATATAATGAACTTCAAGGTGAGTTACTGAAGGAGGACATAACAAAAATCCTCGCTTAGAAAAGGGTGAGGCAGGGAGGTAAATGTTATGGTTTCCAGTATTTACACAAGTAGACAATTTTTGGTTACATGAAAATGTTTTCACAGTTTGAATTCTCTATAAAGTATAGACCAATTGCTAGACTTATTTTGTGAATTTATCACAGTTTTTTTTCAAAGGCAACCTCATTTTGGAACAAAATATACAACGGGACCTCTTTCTAAGAGCAAGTTGGAGGGGATTTGAGAAATACATCAGAGATTTGAAAGGGCCATTGCAAGGCCAACAGGAAGCTCAATAAGCACAGAGGGCAGATGAGACTTTTGTGACCCTCTCTACCCCAGGCAGATGTAGTTTGGGAGAGTCAGGCTTTATATTAAATTAATGAAATTTGCTGCTCCTAATATATTCACATTGATTGTAATGTAAGCATAATGCTTGAAATTACTTACATAGACATTGTCAAAATAGTGACCATATTTCTCCTGTGGCTTTCCAAGTAATCTAGTCTCAGAAGTGCTTTTTCATTCAGAGAAAATTTGTGGCAGACATTGTGGTAGATGTCTGGGATACATATATTAAGGAAGTATTTCTGTCCTTCTGGGTAACCTAGTTAGAGGAGCTTTAAANCGCCACTTGCCTCAAGAAAAAGAGCGTTAAAGAATTCAAGAGTTTCTCTTCTCAGATTGCACCTTGAAATGTCCTGAGGAGCAGTAAAATCAACCCCAAAATATACAGATGCAGCAGTTCCAGCCAAAACCCTCATATGGTAGGACTCTGCTATTTGCATGGCTTAAAAGCTCCATGGGTGATTCTGATGAACAAAGGGATGGTAAAGTCATATACACCAACCAGTGGATGGCTACTTCTTCTTTTGAGGAGCAGGGAAGGTCAGCTCTTTAAAAGAAGTATGTTTTGGAGTGCCTGGGAGACTCAGTTGGTTAAACATCTGACTTAGGCTCAGGTCATAATCTCAAGAGTTTCTGAGTTTGAGCCCTGCATTGGGCTCTCTGCTGTCAGCACAAAGCCCACTTCAGATCCTCTGTCCCTCTCTCTTTTTGCCCCTCCCATACTCGTGTTCTCTCTCTCAAAAATAAATATATATATTTTTTAAAGTTTTGAAAGAAGTACATTTTGAGCTGATTCTTGAAATGTTGATAGCTATTTCTCAGGTAGATTAAAGTGTTAAGAACTGAGCTCACTTCCTCTAGAGCACAATATTTAAGCCATCAGATAATGGGCACATGGGCTGGTCTGGGGCAGGGGCAGGGATTAGAGAGCTTTTCTAGAAATGGGAACAACCTGTACAAACTGTGGCTTAGAAGAAGGAATGTAGTCCACTTAAGGAAATGGGAGAAGGCTGGATTGTCTATAGCACAGAGTGGGACTTGGAGTGGGGAGGACACACAGTGCTACATGTATAGGCAGGGGACTGGGCTTGAAGGGCCATGACAGCCATATCAAGTGCCCCACTTGCTTCTAAGAGTAGGCATTGAATGCCATGATTGGATTCTCCTTTCTATAGGATTATGTTGACTGCTGCATGAGTAGTAAGAGGCTGGAAGTGGGGAAAGTCGAAGCGGTTGAGAGGCTATTGCAGGACTCCCCCTAAGAAAAGGCAACTGTTGGCTCTAGAGGGAGCTGGGAAAATGGAGAAAATTGCTTGAATTTGAAAGCTATTAAAATATTAAATTTATGAACCAGGGATCTTAGTGGAACTAAAATCAGCAACTGTTGAAAATGTCATAGCTTTTTTTCGGCCTTCACTAAACTGAACTAAAAATTCAGTATTTGAAAGTATTATAGCCTGGGTGGCTCAATCTGTTGGGCATCCTACTCTTGATTTTAGGTCCAGTCATGATCTTGTTGTCATGAGATCAAGCCCCACCTCAGGGCTGAGATTCTCTCTCTCTTTCTCTCTCCCTCTCAAACAAAAGAAAAAAAAATTAAAAGGTATTAGATCAGTTATATCATGTATGGGTCACACACTTCTAGTAGTACCCCTTGTCTGTAGTTTCCTTTCCCTGGTTTGGTCAACCATGGTCTGGAAACAGATGATCTCTTTCTGAAAAATCCTCAGAAGGTCAATAGTAGCCTATCCCCAGGTCACAGTGTTTGTGTCATTCACCTTACTTCATCTCATCGTGTAGGCAATTTATCATCTCACATCATCACAAGAAGTGTGAGTGCCATACAATGAGATATTTTGAGGGAGAGAGAGACCACATTCACATAGTTTTGTTACAGTATATTGTTATAATTGTTCTAGTTGATTGTTGTCAATCTCTTTCTGCCTAATTTATAAATTAACGTTTGGTGTATGCATGTGTGTATAGACAAAAGCCTGGTTTGCATAAGATTCAGTACTCTCTGTGGTTTCAGGCATCCAATAGCAGGTCTTGGAATATGTCCTCATGGATGGAGGGGGAATCACCATATATCTTGTGAAATTTGTATCAGAAATGTAAAACTGTGGGGATAAACTGTCAAGTGGACAAGTAGAAGGGTACCATACATAAGATCAGATAAATAAAAGTGTAAAAAATATTTGAAAGTCAAGGGTTAAAGAGAGAAGTAAGATTCTTCTGGCTAAGTGGGCTCTGGCCAGCCGACCATGTTCTGCAGGAATGATGGCTAGGACTGGGCTTTTTGAGGAACTAGAATGCAGGGCATACCTAGTGTTTAATAGCATGATGTGGTCTTCTTCATATGGTCTATCTCATTTAATCCTCGTGTGAATAGAATGAATTTACAGACAATGAAACAATATTCAGAAAGACTTTATGGCTGGCCTAAGGCTATATCATGCAGAGTTATATTTCAAATTCAGTAGAATTTGATTCCAATGTATTTAATAGTAATGGTCCGATCTCAAGTTGTAGTTTTATCTTCTGTATTTGAATACAAGATGTACCTGCTGCATAAAGCAAAGATAAAGACCCTGGAAGTGTTATACAGTAGAGATGGGGCCACACTGGGTAATGAAGGGAAGGGACATGTAGGATGGTCACATTTGTGACAAGGCAAAATCGAGGAAAAGAGAGTTGCCGGGAAACATGAGGAGAATTTTAACAGGAAAGAAAATGTTCTGAAACACCTTTGAAGGAAATGAGTAACTGGGGAGTAAATTCAATCATAGGAAGATGAGAGAATCCGTTCAAGTTGGGACTTAAAAGGCAACAAATGTACAGTGTAGACCCAAATGAATTCTTTGAGTTTACATCAGTGCCTTTTTAGAGGGTGGTTATCAGTTTTTCACTCAAAGATCCATTCTGAAGGTCTTGTTGCATTGGGTTTAAAGGCCTCCTTGGTCTGATCTGAAGGAAAGGTGAGCTCTCCTAAACTCTAAAAAAAAAAAAAAAAAAAAAAGGCAATTTTCTAGGGGGAAAAAAAGATTTTCTTGTAATTTCTGAGGCTGTAACATTTGCTGTAGTAACTAGATGCGATGATTAGTGGGGAGGAAAAGAGGAGAGAGGTGCTCAGTCTCTAATCCACCAGCTGGGAGTGGAAATAAATCACACAGATAAATTCAAACCGAGTTGAAGCTCTGTAGTCAGAAACTCTGAAACAGCCATAGCGAAAAGAGTATGGGGAGTGGGGATATATATATCCTCTCCTAGCCTGCTAAAGATTCAAAATTAGGAGAGATTATTCAGATATTGCTGTGTCTGTCATTTTGCAGAAGAGGGAGGCCAGGATTAGTGAACTCACTAGGTAAAAGTTCACACACTTAAGGAAAACAAACCACTCCCTTGCTCGAAAACCTCTGTCGGCTATGTACAGCCTGTACATAAAGCATGGCCTTTCTGCTCTTCCATAATCTGCCCTCAAATTCTATTTCTAATCTCCAGTCCACTCCTACCTCTTGTTCTCTGGATGAACAGAGGTGAACTGTTCTGGGCAAACATGGCGTGGTGGTTACAAGTGTTAACCCTGGGGCTAGAAGGCTGGGGGATGAGAGGTCAGGGAAGCGAGCCGTGGAGCAAGGCCATTCCAGACAAAGGGAGTGGTATGTGTGAAAGCAGAGGCTCCAAGAGGCAGGGCACGTACGTGTGTTGGTGGCACGTTCAGGTAGCTGGAGTGGGGGCTGAGGTTGCGGAAATGGAGTGATTGGGTAGGTTTACATTTTTTAGTGAAAGGTTTTATGAATTAAGCTGAGCTGTTCAGACATCCCCCTCCAGGCAGCTGTAGAGGATTTTAAGCATAGAATAACGTATTCAAATTGGTTTGTTTGAGGGAGAATTTTGGATGCACTTTTACTCCTATCCTTCTATGTATGAATGATGTCTCTGCTAATAGTTGGTTTGAGAGTTTACAGTGCATTCTCCCCCTTATATCAATGTTGTTTCGTTGACTAGTCGGGAATGAATATATGTTATCAGAATGTGGCATGAAGGAATCAGATCCTCTAATATGTTTGTATGTGTGTGCTCTATAAAGTACCTGAACTCTTACATGAAAGATCAGAATGTGAATTACCTTGTTTTTAATTTATTCTGTTAAGGTCTGACAGCAGCAGCTGCAGCAGCGGCTGCTGCTACCAATGCAGCCATTGCCGAAGCAATGAAGGTGAAAAAAATCAAATTGGAAGCCATGAGCAACTATCATGCCAGTAATAACCAACATGGAGCAGATTCGGAAAACGGCGACATGAATTCCAGTGTTGGTAAGTTTTTTGTTCATGGAAACTTTTGTGATCATGTCGGCACCAAATTACTTTCTTTTCCAGAACCAAATTATTCATTTTTAGCTTCAAACACAGTGTATGTTTGGGAGATATGATTTTGCCCCTCTAACAACATGCACTCTGACTAAATAATTAACAACATAATTTTTTGATACATGATCAACTTCATGTAGGCAACTTCTACTAACATTTAGTTCACATTGTTCGTAATACAATTAAGTGTTAATAATCAGAATTTTAAAAGATTGATTACAGGTAAGGTGACAAGAATATTTACAAACAAAACCATGCTTTATCTTTTTAAATCCTAGTGGCTTTTTTATCAAAGAAATTTACATCAGCGGTGGAACATATAAACTTAATCCTTTGAGGTCCTGTCAAGAATAAGAATTATGTTGACAATTCACTCTTTCTGTACTCTACTATTACCAATCTTTCTCTTTGTATATGTACAACTTAAATTTCTCTTGACTTTCTTTTTCTTTCTTGAGATGTGGAGAAAGAGAGGAAAAGTTAATAGTCACCATTTACACCAAAACCAACACCTTTCTTTTCACAGAATTCATTTGAGTCATTTGTTTTTTTTTTTTTTTCAAACACGACTTCAATTGTGAGTTAACTTTTTTATTGATATCTTTAGCATCTGTGTGTTGGTGAGATAAAGCATTGTATTCTGCCACTGCACTGTATTGTTTCTTTTTAAAATGTAGAAATCCTGCTCAAATTATAATTTAGCAAGAGAAATGTGGAGACTACAAGAGATGTGTAAGATACTATAGCCAACATATTTTCATGAAGGACGCAATAATTCATGGCAGTTCAGTTAAATTTTCTTTTCCATGCAGTGTTCTAAAGATTATTTCTTCAGATAATCAGCAGCTCTTTACTTCCTGTCTAATGTGGTATAGTTAAGGGCATATAAACGATTTCAATAATAATCATTCATTCAACAGTTCCATGGATGCATGCACTAGATATGAATGTTTGAGTGGGGAGTAATTTTGAAATATGTACACAAAACACAAAATGCCATTGCTTCAGTGATGCCAAAGGGTAGCTTCTAATGAAAAAAAGGGAAAAAATAGAGTTTTTCCATAGCACTTCGCGAGAGAAATAGCAAAAGGGTGGCAATAATGGGTTTGATTTGAGAGTAGGTTATAAAGAAAGTGGTGGCAATTCTTAGAAGGCTGCAAAGATGTGGAAGAGAGCCAAGCCATGGCTTTACCGCTGGAAGGGACGAAGGAAAACATGAGTGCTTGCATTTGTGGTGATCCTAGGGACAGGATGGAGGGCAGAGGGGTTGTTAAGGTTGTGGTTCACACACATAAATTCAGACTTTTAAAAATTAAAAACAGTTTTGAAGTAAAGTTAATGAATTATAATTCTCTTTTTGGAAATCTTAAGGACATTTTTAAAAAAATAAGCAATCTCTTGCTTTGGTCTATAAAGTAGAACAAAATTAGACACTTAAAAAAAAACAAGTAATTGGGCCACTATAAATTTTAGTTACCATTGTAAAGCAATCTAGAATGTTTTTAAAAATTTAGAAGAGTGAGCCTTTAGTGTGGGCTGTTCTTAATAGTTGGTGTTGGGAGAGAGAATGTTTAAATTAGGCAGTTTAATAACATTGAAAACAAAAGATATTAAAGCATGATATCTCTGTTTAAATTTTCTGAGCAGCAGAGGAGAAGTTGACTTTGGAAAAACCAATAGGCATAAGATAAGGAGAACATGGCTCATAATTAGGCTTTGGCATATATTTGATATTTGATATTATAGAATAACATTTGCCTAGTGACCAAATTGTGGTTTATCGTAATTATTTGAGTACATAGGCTACCATAATGGCTTAAAAACGAAACAATTTGAATTTTCTTTTTTGTTGTAGTTGGAAGAAATTATCATTTTTCTTCTATCAGGGTATTTAGTTGGTAATTTAGATTGCTTTTCAGTTTTAACACCCCACCATGCAAAACCAGTTTGAGTCCAGAGCAGAAATTTGAATTTTCCTAGAGTCTTAATATTTTTAGAGTGTGTTAACATTGGTGTTACTGCTAGTCTTGAGGCGTGTGTTTATCTGTAGCTGATTTGGGGGGAAAATGTTGTTATTGCCATTTTTTATTCTATTCTCACATACTGCCATCCTCTAAGAATTAATGATTTATTATACTTCCAGAGGCCATCCCCCTCCTTTTTCTAGAGATCAAGGCAGGAGACTTTGGTGGAGGGGGAGAGGAAGGCGGGGGAGGGTAGGGGAAGGAAGGTCCAGGGCACCAGTGGGGTGAGCCTACACTGACCGAAGTGGTGGCTGAACAGACCAGTTTCTTTATCTGGCCCCCAGTCTTCTATGCTTGTGCCAGCAGCACCTGCCTCCTGGTAAGTGTTCAACAATTAGCTGCTCTGTGACTTTGGGAAGTTATGTAAACTTTCTATCATTCCATATCTGGAAAATGGCATAATAATAATGGCAAAAAAAACGGAGCCTAACATTCCATATCCGGAAGATGGTATCATAATATCTGCATCATGAACGCGAAAGGAGATCCTTTTGTCAAGTGTTTCTTCTCACTTCCTTCTCTGTTTTCCTGTTCTCTGGTAGGTGTCTGTTAGGCTGCAGGCCTAGCAGTAAATTTTGAGAGGAGCTATCGTGTCATTTGGATATTGTCATGCATTTGATTGTAGCTCATTCTAGTAATGCCAGACAATGATAATACAGTCCAGGCACTCAGGGGGTATACAGTCTACAGGGAGGGATGGCTATGCAGGGAGAGTCATAACAGGATGTACCACATCCAGGAACTTCGGCTGGCGGAAGGTGCTGAGGAAGTGGCACTAGAACAGATGAATTCCAGGAGGGATCCCAAGAATCTCAAAGGCCTATATTTTAGAATACAAACTTACTGCTGTCATGAATCTATCAATTGTCTCTTTGAAGGAGTGAAACCCCTCAGAAAGGTGCTACTTACATGATGTATTGTTGCTGCTCAGCCCTGCCCAAATACAGTGACGTTTTTGAAATCAATTCAGGTTTCTTTTTTTCTCTCATACTCCTCTGGCTCACGAGTTCTGTTAAACGTTTTAGGCTTTCCTCTGTAAGGAAAGCCTAAAGGAACATTGTTACCACCTCTGCCGCCACCCCCGTTGCAAGGAAATCCTTATCGCCCCAGAAAACAGACTTTGTTTTTGCCTAGTTTGATTCCGTTTAGTGAGGTGAAGAGAGAATTTTTATTACACACGACTCCTTCCGGTTCTTATTACGAATTGTAAAAAGTAGCCCAAAAATGGTGTTTAAAGAAATCTCTGACACTGACAAATAATTATTTTATATCCCAATTTTACACAGTAACCTTGAGCTCACATCTCTTCAGCGGAATGATCACTTTAGGAAGAAGTGAGGACTTCGGGATAGATCCGAGTGAGGCATCAGCACTCTGAGTAAAATATATGGCCATGTCTCCATTCTCCCTCATCCACAATCAATTGGATTCTTTTAGTTTAATATTTACTTGCTAAGATGAGATGCTAGTCTGCATGGTGATAAACAGTCTGCTCCTGGCATCTGAAGGTGACCTGTCAGTTCATATGGACAAATCTCCTGCTTACTGAAATGTACAAAATAAATCATTAAAGCAGGCAGGTGCTCATTCCCAGATTTAAATCACCATAGATTTATGATTTGAATTAATGCTTCATTTGGCCATAGAAATAGATGCTGAGACAAATGATATGCACTGGTTGGGGTTTCCATACTGTAGCCATCCTGATATTGATTACTGAGATGTCTTTGCAATCTCTTGTTTATATCAAGTACTATCTTGTGACAGGTTGGCTGATATGAGCTACATTGCAGATAAGAAGGAAAAATGTCCTGGATTCTTTTTAGTGGCAACACTATCCACAACATACAGGCCAGATAAATTGCTATTTTTTTTTTTTTTTTTTTTTTTTTTTTGCTTTAAAGAATGATCTACATAACCAGCTTAAAAAAATACTGTTTGGAAATTGGGACTGGGATATTGGAAAGGCAGAATTTAAAACCGGTGAACCCAAGGTCAATTCCATAGTATCTATGGCTGTGTTTTTATCTGCTTATCTTTTTTTTGAGCATCATGCACATTTTTGAGGATACTAAATTAATCACAATCGATTTAATCTAAATAAAGGAAACTTATTTTTACTTCTAGTTTTTAAATGCTATATAAATATTGACATAGTGAGCATCTCAGTAGTTTCTGTTATTTAAATACTTGCTAAACCTAATATCTTATTCCCTTAACTAATGACAACAAAGGAAATGACTCTTTAAAGATAAATACATTAAATATTATTCCCAAGTGCGAGACTTTGTGGACTATAATTTACCAAGAGGCAGGAAAAGACTGCATTTTTACCTTCTCTTAACATTTTATTTAAGGAAAACAGTATGTACACAGTTTAAAGAATACTCGGAGGATTTAAGAGGGACCTTTGCCACTAGCTAATATCTGACTCATAGAACTGGTAAACAGCTATCAACAATAGTAGATTGCTTGCTTAGTAGGAAATGAGTTCATATCTATTCAAAATGTGATCTCAAAACAGATGTCCCAAGAAAATCTCATTGTTTAAACTATAGGCAGAACCCCCTAACTGCTGTTATTTCTTTAAGGAAGTGAAGTCATCTTAAGACTTCAGAATGTCTCTTTCAGAACACTGGTACACAGGCAAGAGGACACTGAGGCAGCGATCCACAGACTGAACGCATTTCAAATGCCCGATGTACCATTCATTTTCATTTTCTTAAACTTCAGTAGTTAACAAGGATGTAGGAGGTTCAAGTAAACACAAGAACTTGAGTTTGGGATGAACAGCTGTGTTCGTCCATAATATTCCTTACTTGTTATTTCTGTCCATCAACCAACAGCCATAACAAAAAGAAAATAATGGTGTGGGGGGGGGGGGAGCCAGGCCAGGCAGATAGTAGATAAAATTATCTTACCCAGCTGACCATCCCCTTATCTTTTTTTTAACCATTCCTGCAGAAATAGAATAGTTTATACTATAGTCATTTCCTTTCTTCTAACTCACGTGTGTATTTGGAAGGAAAAATTAATTTTATGATCTCAGGAAAAAGTCTTGGAGACCTTGAGAAAGCAAATAAAAGGAAACTGAGAACACAGGCCACCAAGCAGAGCTCTGCAGTTGCACATTGGATCCTCTGCCTTGGCAATGTTAATGAACCTCAAATCCTTCCTATAATTAGATGAGGGAATTGCTTATATTTTCAAACAGATGATGCTGCTATAATGAAACGATTGACAGGGAATTTAAGAGTGTCTACAGTAGTCATTTGGTTTCTGTTATAAAAAAAAAAGTTTAAAAAGAAGATTGGCTTTAGACATAGGTCCTGAGAGAGGTAGTAATTTACATAGCATGCTATGACAGGTGTCTTTGTATAGTAAGGAAATAAAATGGAAGACTAGAGAAATGATGGGCAGGTACAGCAATTTTTTGGGGAGGGGTGTCCTATGCTTATTCTGCTTAGGTTCTTTAAAAGGGGCCGAGGCTCAAGAGATGGATCCGGATTGAGTGCACAGCTGTAACTGCTGATGAGCTAATTGCTCCTTATCTCTCAGCCCCATTCATCTTCATTTTTTACCAATTACTGAGAATTATCTGTGTTCTCAGTTGGATATGAGAGTTAATCCTTTTTGGTTAAGCTGGCAGTACTGTGAGCAGATTCCAAATCGGAGGGTGAAAAAGCCAGAGCAAGCTTGCTCTAAAAATGTCTCCAGTTCAATTACAGTATCACTGATTCATAAGAAATTTGCCATTGTTTAACAGATTAAATGTGGAAAGTTTTTTTTTTCAAACTTTCTTAATGTTTCTCTGCCTAACAATGATTTGTAAGATCCTTCTTCCTGTCTGATGAGTAAATTTAACAATATTAACAGCCAGGGTCTTGTAAACATGGAAACACACACAGGACTACCCTAAAAGGCTAAAAAGATTCTGACACATGAAATGAGAAATATTTTAGAACTGATAGCTGTCAATTTATATATAAACACTTTAAATCAATGCTTTTGCTCTGTGATTTCACATATGGCGAGGGAAGTACATCCAAACATAAACCTTTTCACAAATGTCACATTAGTGGAATTTTAATGGAAGGACCACATAAGCATCTCTTAAAAGTGTAGGAACTGCCATGGTTTGTAATTCAATCGATTGTGAATAAGCCATATGGTTCACATCATTCCCTATGCAAAAGATATCTTCATATCCTGACATTTCACACAAATATGCTTACCCCAACATTAAAAAACTAAAAAGTGATAAGCTACTCTTTTATACATTTTAATGCATTTGTGGATATTTACTATTTCTGGCATTTTCTCCATTGTATATTTTAAGTATGGTCATCTAATGTGAAAACATAAAGAACAAACAGCAAATTTAAAACAAAATTATCAAAAATTATTGCCTAAAATTTAAACATCTTCAAACATGACCAAGATGAGTCCTCTTAGATGCATTCATGAACTGAGATGGGAGAGCAGAGGGCAAAATAAGTCAGAACATTTAGCTTCTAGTAATAACACAGCTAATAAATAACATAGCTACTTAGATAAGTCTCTTAATTTCTCAGTGTCATTATTAATAAATAAGCAGCTTGATGCCCAGTTACCTTCTTGGCTCTAAAATTCCTTGATGTTTGAAAACACCATAGATGATAAAAGGCAAAAAGGTATAGTTTACAGTGGTTTCTAAAATAAAATCTAAACCTGAAATGACATAAATGTCCAAAACAAGGCACCATTGGGTATATTTTAATACATAATTTCACATATTATTGTAACCATTATCTATAATATATAAGGGTAGAAGGTGCTTATTTTGCAAGTAAGAAAAACAGATGATACAGAATTTTATACCCTTGTACTATATATACATCCATTTCATTAGAGTTGGAAGGAACTGAACAAGAATTTATGTTTATTTTCTTGTGGAAGAATTATGAATAGTTTCTCAAAAAAATATAAGATAGCTTTAAGTTAGATTATTTTAAAATGACACATGACTGTGTTAAAAACGGGTCATTTTAGTGGGCTCTTTTTTGTGATTTTCTCTAGAAAGTGGATGGCATCATTTTCCATTTTCTCTCATGGCATGTTTGATCGTTATCGGTTATATGAAAGAATAGAAACACCAGTGATCTTAACAGGTGACTCTTTGTGGAAAAAATACATTTCTGTTTTTAAAATAACACTTTTCTCATTTAAAAATTTTTGAGCACCTATTTCTAAATGAATCCTTGTATGTTAATAAAATCATTAGAGTTTGATCAGTAACATGAACCAGCTTCTTGGGTGAATTATTAAATGTATTTCATGATATTGATAACTGGAGTGCAGAGAGTGTTTCCACTTTTTATTCAGTGTCTGCTTCATTTTCAAGAAGTTTTTTAATTTATATGGACAGTCGAAGAACATAATTAGAAAATATTAGCCTAACGATTTTGCTTTAGTTTTAATATTGCTTATTCCTACTAATGACAGGATAATGAAGTAAGCCTGATAATTCAAGCATTTCATATTAAGAAATGTAAGTTGAATTATTTTATTTGGTGCTCTATTCTTGTAATCATAAAACATAAGGAAATGTTAAGTTCTATCTACTTGGCTGTGTTATATGGTATACTCCACATTCCAGGAGATTGAGAGCACTTATGACAGCCTTGGAAATGTGAATATCATTGAGGAGAGCCCTAAAAATGATCTTTGCAGTCCACGCCAACATACCATTATGTTTATATAAACTTTAAAAATATAGTGGGAGAAAACATTTCAGTTTAAAATAACCTCAAACCTTATTGAGTTCTATTAATATCAGATAACTCATTATGCATTAGTATGATTATTTCATATGTTTTAACTTCATATGATGATATAGGATTAAAATAAATCTTCAACTTTGTGATCTGTAAACTATAATGTTTAGTGATATAAATTTTCAAATATCTCAGGATGATCTGATAATAGAAAATTTATTCTTTGAGATGTCACTAGGGTATTCATGTCCAACATTTCTCTGAGTTTGAGTCTACAAGTTTATGACTGTAAACTCAGTGTCCGTGTCGCCAGAGCTAGTGTTTCACATTTCTGTGACTGTGTTTCTTCTCTAAAATGTCCAAATGTTCCCAAGTTGTACAAAGCCATTTGTATGGCTCATGGCATGTCAAATTGAATACAAGATGGAATAACTAAATGATAATAAGTAAATAATATAGTAGTTGACATAAATGCCTAAAAATGTCAATTCACTGAGGATGAAATAATGTGGCATACATAATCTTGCAGACTTGATGCCCCCCACCCCTCCCCCCACAATGAGCCTCGATCATTTGGAAAATAGGAAAGAATAGAGGATTTAAATATGGTTTTCTTTAACAGCAGGTTATAATGGAAACACAGACCCTTACATTCAGTGCTGAGAGAATTACCAGTTTGATAATGATTAGGAATGTTGTTATTAAAACAGTATGTGCAGTTCATTTTCAACAGTTTTGAATTAGAGTCTGCACTAATGAAACGGATACGGTTTCCTTCACAAAGGGCAGATCTGTTAGTTAATATCGCTGCAGCAGTGCCTCGCAGACCATGCCTTTAGCTCTATTTGTATTTCACAGCATGATAAGCAAAGAGTGTTGATTTTCAAGGATCCTGCTGATGAAAGGTAATGGCATTATTACATCTTTATCTCAAAAGCAGAACTGAGTGGTAAATGATTTTTTTTCTTTGTAGCACAAAAGATTTCTTGGTTAGAAAGCCTTTTTTATTTCTTTACTCATTTTAGTCTTGGAAATGATATGTTATTATTTAATGTCTGCACAGCAAGCTTGAAAGCACCTAATAGCGAATGGATTGGAAGTGCAGTGCCTCCTGCTCACAGATATGGATCTTCTCAGTCACACGCTGTACCAGCTGTCATGCCAGCCATACTGCTGTGATTTAATTAGTCTGTTTATGTCCTTTCTAATAATATTTCCATCTCTATGAAAGGGCAAATGCGACAGGGACTTTTTCCCTTTCTGGTTCTGCAGACTGGAGAATGTGGCCTACATCTGATATGTGGGGGCGCAGGACTGAATGACCATTCCTGTCACTTCAAGCTGTTGATAAATTGTTCAGCCAAGAAGTGGACTTACTTCCTTGGGGTCATTTCTTGTCTAGGAGTAATAATCTGCATAGGGACAAAGAAGAGAGGCTATGTGCGTGCGTGTGTCTATGTGTGTGTACGCAGGTGTTGAGAAGTTAAAACAAATGATAAGAAAATGTGAGCTCTGTATTTTTATCAACATTGTGCATGCTTTTTGGTCACATATTTAAGTCTTCTTATCAACTGAGCTCTTGCAACATTACAGCAGTTCAAAATTCACAAGAAAGTTTTACATTTTTCCTAAATGAAAATTCAAAACCAAGTTATTCCTCTGACATTTTACATGTACAACTACATTGATTGGGATCTTTGGGTGAATCTCTGTTTTATACAATACATTGCATGTCAGGATATTCAGGGAAAGACAGCCTCACCATATTTAGAGAACATTTAATAATCACGTTTTTACTTAAACTTTTTCCCTCAAAATATATTTAACTTAAAAAGATAGCTTGTGCTCAAAACAAACTCACTCCACACACAAAATCATGTAAGAAAGCACACGTTAATAAACAAATATAAAAGTGATATGACTTTATTAAATCTAATATGGTGATTCATAGCTTATACTCAGACACTATGTGTGCCATTTGAGGGATTCAAGGGTACTTTCAAACCCAGTAGCCTTGTGATCATTCTCGATTCTGCCTTAGGATTCTAAATTCTTAATGTTTTATGAGATACAGATCCATAAAATGGAGATGGGAGAAAAAAGAGATTTCTGAAACCAATTTCAGTTGTTTTTATTTTATACGTTTGTCTTAGAAACAAAAGTGTTTGTATCATTTATAAACAATCTGTTAATTAATAAGTTCTAGATGTTTTAGTCTGCTTTTTAGAAATAGATTGCTTTTTCTTTGTTTCTCCATAATTTATCTAAGTGCTTGAACTTGTGTTAACGGAGTCTTCTGGACTCTCTTCTCCCTGGCATATCTTGTATTTGCTTGTATTGTTCTGTTTTTCCTCTCTCATTCTTTCCTTTTGGATAACCCATCTACACAGCTTTGGAGTAGGGCTTGTTAAAACAACAGGTATATATATTGGCAATAGATATCCAATATTATTTTATGTGAAAATATCAAGGTTAAAAAATGCTAATCTTATCAAAATGGTCAAATTGTTCTAATATGATTTTCTTTAGCAACCTCAGTGTCAGCCTTTGAGAGTTTTAATGCACACAGGTATGCATTTACTTTCTTTTTGCTCTTTCATATCTATTATTAGATAATAATAACCTGTGCCTATATCAGGATAAAAGGTCATAGTCTAGAATTTTTAAAAAATTAATTACATCAAATGAGCATTAGGATTATAAAATTTCTTATGTCTCTTAGTAAATGAGAGCACTATTTTTATTCCTTTAGATTCAGATTCCTCTGCTTGATAATATATGGCCTTAGCAATTAGATAGCTAGATCTCTCTCTCTCTCTCTCTCTCTCTCACACACACACACACACACACACACACACATTCAGTCACTCATGCGTGTATCCTGTTATTTCAGCTTTCAAGGATCTCTCAGTAACTTTTTACAGGTATAAACTAAATTAACTAAATACATTTTTTAAATTATTTTACTTTGTAAAGCTGTAGAAATCCTTAGTCAGCTCTCTTTCTACTGAGGTGTAATCTCACTATGGTCTACATTGGCCATACTGTGGAAACTAAATGTTGGTGATTAAGTTATCTTGACGTGAACCATTTTGAAAAAACTCACCACGGAGCATTTGATGGTATTTTTTATTAATTGGATAAATGAATTGTGAGATGTGTGATTGCATGATGATGTACTCATTTAGTTGTTGCTTTTTGATTTTACTAATCTCTGTCATATTGGATTTATAAATGGAATGGAGTGACCTTTGAAACTGTGATGGAAATGAAGAGATAAACACAACTTGAAAGGACAAACCAATTAATATCAATGTGTTTGTTACACGTACATGAGGAATTTTAATCCTTTGCTCTCTACAGTAACTTTGTGATTTTTTGTTGGGTAAAGGAGCACACTTTTTGGTAGATACAGGTTTTAATCTTATTTTTTTCTAAAATGTGTAAATGTACATGACATCGTGTGTATATGACCCACAATTAGTTTTTCTTTTTAGTCCATGAAAATTGGTACTGCCTTTAAAAGATGTGACAGCATCCCCTTTTAATAAGAAAGCAGCTATGTATATACATATATTCAACCATATATGCATATAAGATATTCATTTATATTCACATTGTATGCTTTTAAATGCATATTGTAATCCTAGTAGTGAATTCTTGAATAGACCTCTCTTGTATGTTTGGACTTAGAACTAATCCTTTCCATTGTCCATAGAATAGATTCAGATTTTTTCTAAAAATCTTGATGCAGGGATCATAAATAAAGTATTTAGCGTTTTAACCTGTTGACCTGTAATGTTAAAAAATATTGCTCAAAATCAATAAATATACTTGAGTATGCTTTTAAAATAAAATATGAGTAGCCATTTATACTTTCTTCTTACCTTGTACTTTCTCCTTTGCCTTTCCAACTTTTTTTCAACCTAATTGGGTTTATTTTAATTTAAAAAAATCAAGTTCTGCTGTGGTGTGAATTTTAGAACACTTGTACATTCTATCCCCTTTAATAGCTTAATTATAGAATATAATCAATTTAATATACAGGTTTTGAAATATTGCCATTGATGCACAACAAGGAAAAAAGTAATACAAGCTTGACATTTTAAAACACCAGCATTGAAAGACTTTCACTTCTAATTGATTTTTAAAAGAGTTCCCTAGAAATGTGAGCTCAGAAATGTTTATAACAGCTTTGGCAACATTCCAAAATGTTTACCACAAAGTGTAACTCAGCAGTTTCTGAGTTCTCTCATCAACTAAGAAAGATGTGTCCCATAATTGGCTTAATCCATGTTGATATTGAACCCCCCACCCCACATACACGTTATTTTTTTAAACACATAAATTCTCAAAATGATCACTTCAAAATAAGAAATGTTTTTACTTTCACTAGACAGAAATCTTTAACAGGAAAGTTATGGATGAGCAAAGCATAGATATCTTTATATTTTTCTGAAATTACATATTTTCTTACCCCCTTACCTTTTTTAAAAAAGTATATTGACCTTCAACACTGATAAATCTGACAAAAAGGTGATTTCTTTTTAAATATGTTAATATTATAGCCCTCCTCTGGTTGATTGTAGGTATAAAAAACTTCCTCAGACAGCTAAAAAAATTAATGGATATGACATCCATTCTATTTTAACAAGCAAGCAGACCAAAATATGAGGAACATTGACCACAAGCAATTACTTTAAAAGGCTACTGCTAAGTATTTCAGGAAAAATGATTCTGTTGACTAGTTGTTTGTCAGTTCCTGTACTTTTTTTATTGATTGCTTTTGAATATATAGCCCCATGATTGAAAATGTTGCTGGTAATATCTTCTCTTTATGGTGCCGACCCTACTTCCTGTGATTGATAAGAAATAAATTTACACACAATGGATATAAAGTTTATTTAGATCTTTATCTACTTTCTAATAATAATTTTGTAGTGTGAAGTTTCTTTGAAACTTAGTCATACAGTAGTCAAAAACTTTTTAACTCTTTTACTCTTCCAGTCATTTAGTATTGGGTGCAATTTTCTCAAATGTGATTAAGCACAATAATGTGATATTTCGAAATATGAGCCAGAATGAGTCACTTATTTGTAAGCATTTCTTTCTGAGGTGAAAACTGCACCATAATGGTATACCATCTATTTATTTCCCTACAAATCGGGAGTGATTGGTAGTTTGAAATTTCCATATCATAAGCTTAGGAAATGCAGGCAGTATCACATTTAGTCAATAACCAGAAATTCTGATTAGATACAAATCACTAATGATGAGAAATCAAGGTGACAAAAATAATGAATGAAAAAAGAAGTTGATAAAAAAATAGGTAAGGAAGTCATCTAGTAGAGAGTGTTAATTTGTCAAAATAATTCATTGCCTAATATAAATTGCATCTGAGAAAAAAGTTTCTATGAAAATTTGTCTCTCAATATCACAATCACATCTGTTTTTCTCCAAATTCCAACTTTAAAAACTATATTAGAAACAGCATTTAAATGTTATCATATCTTCTAAGCATATATACATATATATATTTGCTTCCTTTTACACTCTTGAAAACCTAATGGCCTATTTTCCTGTGATTGAGGTTAAAAGAAAAGAAAACAAAACAAAACAAAATGAAAACCTTGAACATCATGCAGTTGAACATCATTTTCACTTTCTTATACCAAAGGTACTTTCTCTGTAAAGTCATGTTTGACCCCAAATTCTAAGATTCACATATACTAATCTTCATGTGCCTGGCTTTCTACTGATATGTAAGCTGCTTTTCTGTTAATCCTCAGACTCCCTCAAACTGTGAGTACTCTGCAATATTTACTGCTGTCCTCCAAACAAGCTTTTTGGTGGGGGTGTTGGTATGGAGGGAGAGAGGGAAGGAGGGAGAAAATGAGGAGGAGAACTTATAAGTGAAAACTGAGAAGCAGTACAACTTTGTGGTTCAGCGTTGAGTTGAGAACAAAGAACCTGGTGCCTAACTGCTTGGGTGTAATGCATGGCTCTCTTTACTAATACTTTAGGACATGTTTGTGTCAAACTCAGTCTGTCTCAGCTTCCTCATCTCTGTCATAGGTATGATAATTATAAATATTTCGCACTGGGTGTTATATGGAAACCAACTTGACAATAAGCTATTTATAAAAAAAAGTAATTATAAATATTTCATCAGGTTCTTTGGAGATTATTTGGGTTAAATTAGTTCTCAGAATACAACCTGACACATTGTGAGCACTACACAAAAGTTTATTAAATAGAAAATACAAATCAAATCATAAAATGTATACAAACACATGAGCACAGACATACACACTCACAAATAATCTTCTAAGAAGTTTCTAGTATTCCCTACATTATTTGAAACCATATATACTATTTTTTCCTCTATGTACCTTGAACATTCCTTACTTATCCAGAATCTTTACTAGTTGATTCTGATTTAATATTTATCCACAGAGTGTTTTATTGATGATTTTCACGCAGTGTGAGCCTCGTTTATGCTCAGAAAATATGCTACCATATTTAGATGACATAGCTACACTTTTAAAAAGCACATACACATAGGAAAAGAAAGAAGTTGTCAGTTATTTCATTGGCATATTTTTAAAGGAAATCGATAATCAGCCTGTAAACTTTTAATTGAAAAGTTTTGTCTCATGTTATCAGACAAATACGTACTCCAACTCTAAAAACTGACATTACTTTATTCAGTTCACATAAGACTTCCTTTAATTAGCCCTTAATAAGCTTGGTTTAACTGGGATTTATGAAAGAACAGTGGTCATTAACATTAGCCAGATTAAGACTGTGTTAATTACTATTGATAGATAAAATAACGTGCAAAAATGGTTTAAATTGTTTCTGTACTTATGAATTGAAAATAAGGTTGAAGCTTTTAAATGGAAGCCATATTTTATTTATACTTTAAAATTGAATATAGATGTCTATGCATGTGGGCATAACAATAGGGCTCATGATTTCATGGTTCAAGTTTTATAACCTCTTTAGATTGACTATGAATTAGAGGTAATCTTAAAATATCATTTTGGATAATTTCCCAAAGTTTATGTAGGGATTTTTTATATTTACTTTTATGATTTATGATATGCCATTTTAGTTAGTTACAAATGAATATCTTAATTATACATTATCTTCAAAAGACATAGTTACTTCCTTTTTATTAACTGATAGAACCAAATGATTCCCTCTAACTTGAGAGAATTTTTATGATTGTGGCAGTTTCATGTTAATGATATCTTTTACTGTTTATAGCTACCCTTGTTTTCTGTTTTTCTTATCCTATTTGGAGTTAATGATAACTTAAATTTAGCTGTTTCCCCCCTCCATGTATTAGCAATTGCCCATTACATCAAGTGAAGATATTTTTCAGGATACTTCAAGTACTTCCTGTGTTACCCATTGTCATACCCATTTCCTTGAAATGGCTCTGGTAGAATATATACAGTAGTTAATGTTATTCAGAGCAGATCAACCAACAGTGAGCTCTGGATTGATGGAACCAATGGAATTCATGTAGCCTTCATCCTTCAGAGAACTGTGGAATCTAATAATAAATTTTATAGATTGTGTTAATATACTCTCCTTACTTGTGAATGATATAGACTACCCACTTCCACTTAAAGATCCATACCAAGACTTTTTGTATTGTCCCAAGCAAAGTGAATTATAAATAAATACAATCTTGCCCCAGCATAGACTCTTTGTCTTTCCCAAACTCAGCAAATAGCAACCTTGTTTCTTTTTAAACCCTCATGCCCAATCTAGAACACTTAGAATTATACTTCATATGTATCTCTTCCCCTATCCTGCATCTCCGATCATTATTAATACATCACTGTGTCTGTTTATTCTTTTTCCATCCCATATGTTGGGCTCATATTCCTCTCTCCATTGCATCTGTTACCAGCATGGTAACCCAAGTTAGCAACTCCTACCTTAGTCCAGTCTGCCTGACGTCACTTTTTGTCTTTTATCTCCTCTGTCCTTATAACAGTTACTGTGATGATTATCAAGCATAAATTCAATCATAAAATATTCCTTTTAAAAAGCCTTCATTGACTTTTTATTATGCTTAGAAGAAAATTCAACTTCCTTAGCATAGTCTGGAAGACCATGTGCAATAAAGAGCATACTCTACCTCTGCTCTCAAGACCCTTGTGAGTTTGTCTTCCCCTGATGCTCTCTCCACATTTCTTCAGTTCCCCAAATGCACTGCATACCTTTCTTCCCCTAGGATTTCTCAAATCTAAGTAGTGGGACCCTTTTCTCTTTGTTCTTGACTTTTCTAGTTCCTACTCATTGTCCAATCCCTGCCTCATGCCCATTCCTGAATGCGAAATTTATTCTCCTCTTCTCCAACCCATTTTCCACCGTACCATGCTGCTCCTTCTGTAGTGCTTTGAATAATTTATAATCTTTATTTGCAAGTCTCTTTGCCTCATGACCATACTCTTCCTTGAGACTGTCAGGTTGCTGAGGGCAGGGAGCCTTAGCTGCATCGACTGGCATGTGTTGTCAGCATATAAGGTTGTTCAACAAATATTCCAGGAGGGAAATGGTGGGATTTGGGAACTAGAAGAAGCCTTGAGCTAGCATTTGGTACGCACAGCTCTGCATGTCGGCAGTAGGTCCTGGTGCGCTGGACCTGGTTCACAAAAGTCAGTTGCCAAAGAATCCATGACCTAATTGTTAAAAAATTCACTATTAAAATTCGATTATATACATATAGAAATAAATTTAAAAAATGGTTGCAAACACTCAAAACTTAAAATAATTGTGAATGAATGTTTAATGAATGAGTGTTGTAATAGTCAAGAATGCCATGCGTATCCATATCCATGTTACTACTGGCTCTCTCTTTACTCGTGGAATTCCTCTATACTCTTAAGAATTAGAATATTTCCTTCATTTCAAAGATGAGTCCAAGCTGCCCTTTGTTCAGTGCAGCATTCCACGGTTTTACTACGTACAGTTTTTATTCTCATTTTCACATCTCCTTTTTCTTTTCATTTAATCTGAGACATAAAATGTTAATATTGTTGGCATTTCCATTTTACAGATGAGTAAATTGAATCTCAGAGGACATAATTTCTTGCCTGACATTTTGTGACTTTTAAGGTAGTGTAACTGAAGGCAGGGCCCACTATTTGGTCTGCTACTTTGGTGTTTATTCCAGGTTATTACAAGAGGGGGAAGAAGGTTCATTCTTTAAAAAAAAAAAATCTGTTAAATGAGAAATCCAAGGAGTTGATTTCCAGTTTAATTTTACCCATACCTATCCAAGTGAACTCGAAGACATAATATTACCTTTATGTATCTTACTCTAAGGTTGGTGAATTGCAGGGCTTAGAATTAAACACTCTCAATTTATATAATTCTATGATTATATAATGTAATAGGACGTAAGTAGATGGTATCAAGTCACTCCATATTATGGAGAGGGGAGGTAGGATGTTACTATGGTGATTCAAGAACAGAATATATTAAGGTGTTTAGATTTCTGTGGACATAATTCATAGACTGTGGAGAATTTGAAAATAAAATTTGAGTTGGTACCCTGTCAACTTTATTATTTATCATTTTCCAGTTTTTTACCCTTGACCAACAAAATAACCTGAAAGATATAACAACAAAAATATCTGTGACTCTCTATCCTTGTTTAATAACTATTTTAAGTCATCTTCCTAGGATTGTCCCCCAAATAATATGCATTCTCTATATCTAAGCTGTTTATATGGTATGTTCCCTGGATTATGCTATAAACCCTTTGTGGCAGGGACCTTGTCTTTTTATATGCTCTATAAAGTACCATGCATACCTAGGGAATTTTATGAATGATAATAAAAAGGGAAGCTCAAAAAAAAAACCTTTCATCAATAGTGTTTTATTTTGCATGTGAATTTAGGGACGAATTCATGCTATTGTCCATATTTCTAGAAAAATAGCTGCTTATATTACAAAAGTTGACTATGAAGAAAGCATGTAATATTAAATCTGAAAATTTACATTGTTGGTAAAGGAAAAATAAATGAAGCAATACAATTTTGCTTTTTCCTGTCCATTATAAAAATATTGCCAAGTCTGGCATGTGGTTCATAAAAACCAAACATTTTCTAACACAGCTGTGCATGAGGAAATGAAATACTGCAGGTATAAGAAACCACCTGTTTGCCAGAACAGGAGTTTCAAAAAAGATAAATAGCAAAATATTATACGGGTCCCTGCTGAAAGTCTATTCTACTATTAATATTAAAAGCTTAGGACTTGTTTTCCAAACAGGTGCTTTGCATGTGAATTGAAGGCTGAATAAGTCCATGGATGATTCACTAATAAATACCATTGGTTTTTCTGTTCTGTACCCAAGATGATATTGAATACAACTGTCAAAGATAATTTTGCAATTCAGTTTTAAATGCCCCAAATTATAACAAAACACAAATTCCTGTTTACTCAGAATGCTCTCCTTTGTCTCCTTCATCTTAGTTGCAAAACCCTCATGAACTTGACAGTGTTCTCCCTTGATGAAGAGAAAGTCTGAAATATGCCATAAATCATACTGAGCTACCAGAGAAATTCAAATTTCTGTAAGCACAAGTACCGAGGGACCGCTTAGGCACTGCCTGAGCCATAATGCAACATTCACAACGAGATCATTGCGTCATAATCTCATTCTGGCTGTGATTTGCTTTGTGTGGAGGGGCCTCAAATGTCAGAGAGAAGGAAAGGAGGGGGAGCTATTGTCAGGTTAGATTTCTCTCCTATTTTACATTAAACAAGCGATCAGAGAAACACATGAATCTACCATATATTTCAGAAATTAAAAACTTCTGCAAAGTTTTATCTGTATAGGGCTTTTCTTTCTTTTTTTTTTTTAATGTTTTATTTATTTCTGAGAGAGAGACAGCATGAGCAGGGGAGGGTCAGAGAGAGAGAGAGAGGGAGACACAGAATCTGAAACAGACTCCAGGCTCTGAGCTAGCTGTCAGCACAGAGCCCAACGTGGGGCTCGAACCCATGAACCTTGAGATCATGGCCTGGGCTGAAGTCGGACGCTTAACCAACTTAACCCAGGCGCCCTAGAGGACCTTTCTTGATATATCTCATACAGTATATTTAGCACTAGAATTCCTAGAGACAGTTAAGAGAGCTTTTGATATATCTTTGCTTCTTGTTTACTGTTATTACATAAGTAAACTATTCATACTGTAACCACCAAGCTTATAAAGGTGCCTATCAAACAAAACCCAGAACATTTCCAATTAATATAAAATATTGATATCTGGAAAAATTATTGCAAGATTGCAATTGTAGTCAAACTTTATGTCTCTGTGTTATAGTAATATGCTAGTATTTTACCAGTGCATGCGTATGCAGTAATACATACGTGTATGTATGTTTCTGTGACTTACATGGATGGATTTTTTTTAAGATTCACGTTTGGCAACTGGGAGATGCCTTTTAGTTTGTTCTTACATACAACAGCATCCAATTACTAAAACAATTTTTGCCACCTCTTTAATATCTGAATAAAGGGGTATAAGCATGGCCTTGGATTGAAGGTGCAGGACCATCATTAATTTCATGTTTCATTTAGTAGAATTTTGCCTTATAAAAATATAACTTAGAATATGATTTTTATAAGCCTCCACAAAGCATACAGATATTTCTGTTTTGTTGTCTACTTATGTCATATCAAAGCAGGTAGGTATTACCTTTTGATTATGCTTCATGGTTAAAACAGTTTACAGAGTAATATTATGCGATCCAAACTCTATTTTTTCAACTTGAAAATTCTAGAAAGACAATCATATCAACTGAAAGTAAGGATACTTTTTTCTCTTCTATCCAGGTAGTTTTGCCTTTTATTTATTTATTTTTATATCTTGGTATATCATCTGAGTGGATTGTCCAGACTTTGAAAAGAAAATTGAATATTGGTTTTCTGTCTTTAGATTTATAGAGAAAATGTTTCTTTTTCCTCTCTTGTGTATAATATTCTCTGAAGGTATCTGAATATATATTAATTAAGATGAGAATTTTTTTCCTAACTTAATATCAAGAATGGTTTTACAATAATATACATTTTTGCACATTGTGTTTAGCTAGTTGTATTTGCTAGAACAATAGCTATTATATGTCTCTTTCAGCCTTCAATCTACAATAAAGGAAAATGGTTCCTTCTTTACAGTATATATGCAGCACTAGGAAAATACCGGCATATACCTAAATGTATACATCATTGTGATACACACATATTTATTTATGTACGTGTGCATGTATATAAACTAAGATAAATGCAATTATAACCTGCGTGGTGACAAAACGGGATCAGTGTTCTGTTCTAGCACTACAAATGATGTTGACTTTCTATTTCTATTTTTTTAGTCTTTAGTGTTCCCATCCAAGAACTGGGTACATCATAATGTAATCCATTTTCTACTAGTTATTCTATCTTATTATTAGTGGTTTAGAGTAAACTTTAGTATTAATGTTGTTGTTCAACCCTGTTATAAGACATTACTTGCTTTAAAGAAATAATTATTACTCTTCTCTTTCCAAGGTTTGTTTGTTTGTTTAAAATTTTTTAATGTTTATTTCTGAGAGAGAGAGAGAGAGAGAGAGAGCGCAAGCAGGGGAGGGTCAGAGAGAGAGGGAGACACAGAATCTGAAACAGGCTCCAGGCTCTGAGCTGTCAGCACAGATGCCGACGCGAGGCCCGAACCCATGAGCCGTTAGATCATGACCTGAGCCAAAGTCGGACACTTAACCGACTGAGCCACCCAGGCTCCCCTCTTTCCAAGGTTTAAAAGAGAGCAAAAGAAAACAAAAAGCTCAATTAGTTCTTCTTGTTGCCCAAACTGCATGTGGCTTAGAACTTTCATGTCTTCCTCAATTACCCAGTATCTTCTTAAAGGCAGATACAATTATATCTCTCAAACCTCTTTCCCTTTATTTCCCCAAACTAGACCTGTCTGTTCCATGACATGTATTCAGTAAATACAGGGTGAACTGTGCCTCTACAGCTTGCAAAGGCTCCTGTTCTCTCATGAGCACAGATTACCAAATACTTATGGAAAATAATAGTGAGAATGAATTTGGCATCCTCCAGCCCATGCATTTTCCTTTTGAAGTACCACTATACTTTAGTCCTTATTGATTCTAGAACAATTTAGCTTTAACTTAAGTGAACAGAAATATCACATTCCTCATCATTACTATTGGCCTAATGAGAGATGTTTTTTTAAGTGTATATTTTCATTGATTTATTTATATCTGAGGACTTGAGGATGAGACTTTTTATTAAGAATGTTCCCAGTAGCTATATGGTACTAAATGCCATCTACAAGTCTAATTTGGAGAGAAAGTGTCATCTGGGAGGCATCATGGTCTATGAAATCAGAAGTTCTGAGTTTGAATCCTCGCTCTGTAGCAGTGGTACTTTGTGCTCATAGCCAAGTCCACATTTTCCATTTTCTCTCATGTAAGATGGATATAGGACATTTTGTAAATAGGTTTGATGAGTGAACTATTTTTAATATGTGTGAACGTCCTTTGAAACCAGTTTGTTTTATGTGGATGCCTGAGATACCTGTGGATGCTACCGTTATTCCTGTGATTTGAATATGCATACATGATATCAACCAGTCCTGTTGTTGAGGAAAAAATATTTCTCTGATGTGTGTATAAGACTGATTTGTCAGTGACCAAATTCTCAGTTCAGCTTTATCTCTTTATCTCTCTTAAGGATAAATTCACGATATATATATATCTTACCCCTAAAATCAACTGTTACCTCTATTATAAATGTACTGAAGTTATTTCTAATTCACAATACAGATTTGTCCATTAATTTGAAAACTATGGAAGAGTGGCATGATGATGAGTTCATACTCATCACTTAATAGTTTTGGGCATCAGAGTCTTAAAATGAGGGGGGATACAGTCATTTTCAAAATTCCTCTCTTAAAAAATCTTTGTTTTTATTTGACTCTTGTTTCTTTGAAAATGGTACACCTGACATGCTTTCTGAATTTTGTTGATATCTTGCATTTTATTATGTTTTAACTACCCTCCACAAGGCACAAGCCATGTAATAGGAATATTTGTATCATTGCTGATGAAAACCTTTGTATATACTTAGTGAACTAAGTTTATCATAACCTACTAGTTAATTTTATCAAGAGCTTTTATTTTCTTAGAATTAAAATGCCAAGAACCAAACATCTTAGAGTCAAATTGTATTCATATTTAATGATAATTGAAGTTTAAACCTGGATTTTAAAGTCAAGCATATTCTAGTTCAATATTTTTAAGACTCTTTTTTCCAAGTAACAGTGATATCAGAAATGCATTTATTTGAGGCATTTAGAAAAACTATTTTAGAATTACATGGGTTAGTAACTTTACAACCTAACTCTCTTAATATTAAGATCATAGCATATAAGGTATAACATTTAATACAAAATAATAATGAGCCCATACAATTGAATTTAAAGTGGGAATTTTTAATATCAAATAGAAGACACGCAGTGTAAGGATTAAATTATCATATTGTGAAAAAGTTATGCAGCTGAGCACTATGTTTTTATGAGGGTAAAGTATAGTCTGAATAAATCTATGAAAAGCTCTTTTTTTAAGTGCAATTATTTGCTATAATGTATAATTTTTCCTACCCTTATGTTTATTTTAATTTTAATTTTAATATGAAAGAAATGATCATCCCATTTTCTTTGAAAGTGGTATAAAGGTAAAACCACAAACCTCTTGAAAGAATTCCTTTGTTCCCAATCACATGAATGTTGTTGGAACAAAATTTTGCCACCTGCCAGAGGCTTTAAAAATTAAATCAAAAGGATCACTGCTTCAAAATACTCAAACCAAAGGTAGGCTTCTAGATGAAAATGTAATGACTAGATCATTCTCATCATACACTTCTTATTGTGCAACAGAAATGATGGATCTTTTGCTACCTTTCTCTAGAGAATAATTCATAAATGAAAATCAAAATATTTAAATTATGAATAATTATTCTTTCGTCCTACCTGAAGAATAGAATCAGGCTCTGAAATTGAGGGTGTCTCACTATGTGAGTGTTAAAACTTCCCAAAAGAAAAAGAGAGGAACAAAGGTGAAGGATTCCTAACACTAGTTAAAACAATTCAGTGTTGGCATGCTTCATTAACTGTTTGCATACAAGACAAAAGTGCTTTCTGATGAAGTGGAAAACCAACTTGGGACCAATTTTCCACAACATAAATTCAACACTCATTCTACCTCTTGATACCTTTGTATTCAAACTACCAAGACGGTTTTTCATATCTGTCATACCTGTAATCATTTAATATTCCTATTTTGAATTCTCCAATCCTTGATAGTATTTACATTGTAGATTCTTTATTTCCTGAGAGTAAACTTAAGATTACAATTTACTATTTTTTAAATAAATGTGAACTAATTGCATTGGCAGTTATCAAATTGATTTAGTAAGAATCGGTTCATACCATGTAAGAAACATGATAGTTTTTAAACAGACGTCTTAAATAAAATCTTCATTACACTCAATTTTATTCTCTCTGTGTCACTCTATATGTATACATATATGTGTCATAAGGCCTGTGATATATTAAGCATCATTGCAAATGTAGTCAACCTATACAATTTTGTGTACACCAAGAGAAGAAGAGTTAGCACCTCTGTGAACTAGTGAAGAAATGAGTGCTAACTTAGAAGAACGCCATTATTGATTATTCTGTCACAGTAATGTGGCTTCAGTGATAGGTATGTCACCTCTGCCAGACCAACAGAGAATAGCTACAAAGTGCTACCAAACACAATGAGGTCATCCACAGTCCCTACAGTGTAGAAGTTATTGTTTGCTTTGGTACATTGTATCCTGTCTTCATCAACCGTGTTCAGCTATCACTTTTGCTTATACAGAGTGAGAATCTGGGAGACAGTGTCTGTCTTCTTCTCCTCTTCTCCATACTCTTTTTTAGACTGCACAAGGAAGGAAGGGGATGTAATTGTTTTGTTATTAATAGAAGTATAACTTAGAGTTAGTTGATGAACAGGGAGAATCACATCTTAATTTTTCATGTCCTACGAGTCTTTCTCTTAAATACTATGAGCCAGCTTTATGGTGGGAAAAATTTCTTTGGTAAAGGCTTAGAATTTTCACAGGAACATATATTTTTTTGTGTGTGTGGAAGGGAATCAGTTTCTAAGTATTTATACTATGAAACATTACATTATCACATTTAATATTTTCAATAGCTATATTATTTAAAATTCATTTCATTGAAGTTTAGTGTCATGTTCACACTAAGCCAAATGTTTTAAATCCTTGAATTTTAAAATATTTCTAATTACTGATCTTATGATTTCAGAAGAGAATTTAGTCATACTCAAATATTTCCTTTGGTATTAAAATCCTGTTATTTATTTAAAAAATGAACATCATATTGCATTAAAATCATGTGTGATTCAAGTGAGGGACTATATCTCTGATACGAAGAATATGCGGAAGTAGTAAGGGTATTTTAAAAATATGGTTATTGATTCAGTGAACTAAATATATTAAACATGTAAAACATTAGATTCTTTTAATATACAGGCATAGAGTTGTATGGATTTTTTTCTGAAACGTTCCATGTAAATCAGGAGTCTTATCTAATCAAGTCTTAAATCAATCCACTACTTAGGAAACACTTCAATATAATGCATTTTATTAAAATAAGCTACATCTAGAGTGGTTCTGGAATTAAAGCCATTTTGCATAAATAGTGTTTCATATATGTATATGTTTATAGACTACTTGCCAATGGGAGAAAAAACTAAAAGAGATCAAAGGAAGTATTTCTGTTTATTATTTTGATTAAAATGCTAGTAGGCCAAGTATCTCCTTTGAAAGCCCCTTTGTTTTGACTTATTAGCAGGATATGATGCTACAGATGATAAGACAGTGCCTTTGATGTAGGAGGGGCCAAATGACTGAATAGCCCCATTACCATTTGGCACCTGGGTTCTCTAAGGTATGGAGTTTACTCTCATAATCTACTGGTTGAGATAGTTTCTATTTAGATGCCAAGGACTAACTGAGACAAAATATGTTTTCATTTTTCTGTTTCAGTTCTATCACCTTGATTAGTCTTAATTCCTAAAAGGGTCCCAATTATTGGGAAGTATAAAGCCAGAATCCCTGTGCTTGGCTATAGTACTTTTCAAAAGTAATTTGGCCTCATGAAAACTTGTTCATTCTTCTGAGCACATGGATGACAAAGCTGGTAAAGTTACACTTTTTATTCCATCTGCAATTGTTCTTTTTGGCCTCTTGAACATCCAAGTAGTTAAGATACATGTGGGAAGTTGACAGGTTTACCTTGTTTTTTTCGTCTTTTAGAATATTTAGTCCATTTTTAACTTAAGCTTTTGATTTGATGTTTCTTGACTATTCTTACGGTAAGTGTGCATTCAGTGTTTTAAGTACTTTATGAAATATAAGATAAATGAAAAATTAACAAATTGGAAAACAAGGTTCAAAAGCATCAGTAGTCACTGAAGATTGTTAAATTATATGAAGTGGTTTTATATTGTATTTTACTATATTGAATAGGGTAACATTAAGTTTCATAAGTAGAGGTTTAAAAATATAATTATTGTGTCAGATAATTTTTGTGAATGTATCATATCAATGCCCTCATATCTGAAATAATGACCTAAGCTGGAAGAGACTAAGTAGAAATATCATCTCAATGATTTTATTTGGCGTTGATAGAATAAAAATATCAATATTTTCAAACTTCACATTCACATTTGTATCATTTGAAAATACAAATAAACCTTTTTTCTTTCATAAAAAATAATCACTTGTAATGTTTATATTTTATCTACATTGGGTATAATATTTAATAAATATATGTTATATATATCATATATAAATTAGTTTAATTAAAAACATAAGTTTTGAACTAATGTAATATTTCCACCATATAAATACATATTTCTTTCAATAAGTAATTTGTTACAATATTAGTTGTTAGAACATTTATCCTACTTATAACTGGCCAATATGTAATATTTAAAAAGTGGTCATTTGTACAAACCGACACCATTTTATTTTAGACTGCATATAATAAAGAAAAGTGAACAAGTCATACACTTCTTAATATGATGGAATTCTTTAGCTTGACAATCACAGCTTTACAGAGAGGTGCTTTATTTTCCTAAAATAAACATTGAAAGCAATGCCCAGCCCAGCCACTCAATGCACACATTTAACACTCACCAGGAGGGAGGTTTGGTGTGCTGAGCCCACTAAGTTTTAGATCTCAGAAGGGGCTTTACACCCTGTGGTGTAGGCACACTTCTTTCAGCAGAAAGTATGTCATTAAAATACTGCCCTCTTGCAGTGACTTCAAACTAGTGTAGCCGGAATTGTTTTTAGTCACTACACAGCATGATAAGCATTTTGGTATTTTCCTGAAGTAATTTACCGTTTGTATACAGGTCACAATGGGGAAAATCAGTTTCCTCGTGACAGACAATATAGACTTAAATTCAATATGTTCAAAATCGTTTTCTACTTTTGCGAAAGAAAAGAAAGGAAGGGGGAAAGAAGGGAGGGAGAGAAGGAAGGGAGGGAGGGAGGGAGGAAGGAAGAAAAGCAACCATTGTGCCATGATAGTTAGACTCACATAGTTATATATCCACAAATACACAAAACAAAGATGAAACTGAAACATAGATGGAGGTATGTTAAGCAAAGAGAAAATTATCTTAATTTTTGTCAATCCAATACCCACTTAAAATAGATAATTTAAACGATTCACTGTGAATGAGAAGAAAACATAGAACGCAATATGTTTTATTGGTTAACTTCAAAAAGATTAAAGCTGCTTATTTTGGCATCATGGAAACGCATTCTCAATGAAAACATTGTGCGTTGTATTATTAACTCACAGCATATGATCTCCATTTCTGCCTCCCTAGATTTCTACCCCCCCTGGGATAGAAACAATGTGGACTCACACATTTATTATATTAATTAGAAATCACTACCTAATATAATTATTCTGACAAGCACATGGTGAGTACTGAAAATATTATTGACAGAATTTCTCCATTTAACTCTGGTGTTAAAAAGATTTGCATGTCTAAAACTGCCTTGATTAGATATTGTTTTTGACGACTCTGCTCAGTGTTTTACTATATGCACATTAAGCATGAGGACTTTTAGCACGTCTGAAGTAACATCTGCTCTGTCTTTTTGTTGCTGGGTTCATGGTATAATTAGCTCTATATTTCACCAAATACAATTTTGCTCCCATGGCGGACAAAGCAGCATGAAGAAAACATAAATAATTGCAGATTAGAGAAACAGAAGGCAAAGTGGGTGTAGATGGCTTTGATAAAAAAGGGTTAAGGAGAATAGAAGGTCAGCTCATTATTAAGAAAAAAAAGGAGGCAGTTAAAATTAGATATGGTCTTTGTAATTAAAGAAAACACACACAGATTTTTCTTTTAGCAATATTTCCTATTTGGCCAAATAGTTTAGTGACTTGCAATGATGTAGTTTGTTTTGTATTTATTTAGAAAACATTTTAAGAAATATTTATGTTTGCACATGCACACACACACACACACACACACACACACACACACACCATTTAATTATTAGAGGAGATGTTGGAAAGATTAGAGGAGGTTTTGTGTTAAGTTTCCCAGAGTGTAAAGCACTCTTTTACAAAAGAGAATCCCACCTTTACAGAATGAAGTTACTCATTGAAGCCAGCTTGTAAGGGTTTTATCACCTGACAGTCCAATGTCACTATGCCTCCAAACAACTGTTAGTCAATATATTTGCATACGCCAGTAGTATTCCCTTAATATTAGATTCATGTTAAATTTGAGACTCTTCACTCTATCAAATATCTGGCAAGTATGCTTCATTGTTTACCATTCCACAAATTATGTAAAAATATATTACATAATATACACAAAATATGTCAGAGCCCGATGTTGAAATAGTGTGTTTTGGCAACCCTCACATAGTTTGTTGTATAGTTTTTAAAAATATGCTATATGATCAGTGATTACTTTAACTTCATAGATGTGAGATGTGATTTTCCACATCTTTCACTTTTTGACTACAAACCGTAAAATATCCTGAAGTTTTAACAGAGGACTTGTTTGGCACTTACTTTATTAGTATCAGAAAAAGTCCTCAAAAGTCTTTAAACGAAGTAATGATCTGTTTTTTTAAATTTGTTTGTTTGTTTGTTTAGAAAAAATATGGATAAAGTGGATTCTGATCTTACTGGTATTCATCAAATAGCATAAAATGGGTGAAAGTATGAAAACAAACTTCCTATTTCGTTCAATATCTGAAGCATAAAACTCACATATCAACTCAATTACTACACAAACACAAAAAAATAAAATCCAGAAAGCAAGTCCAAGTGATGAATTACTATATCGTTCTGTGTTGAAGGACAATTTAAAAGGTAACTATGCAATGCAGCATAAATAATTCAAAAATAATATATTATTCTCACAATGATTTTTCCTGTTGAAGAAAGACAAAATATTTCTGTACAATAAGAATATTTTTTTCACATAGATAGCAGGTTTAACTGTATTAATCACTCTAATAGTGCCTGGGAGATTTTACCATCTCTTGATGGACACTAGAAATTCTTATCCGGCTTGCCTCAGGCAAGCAAAAAGTTGTCCAGGGTCAAGGCAGTATGTAAATAAACCATTTCCAGAAGAAAAGTGCCACAAAATAACATGATGTTATTTGTCTACTAATTCTCTGAATTTTATTGGGTTAATAGAGGGTATAAGGCAAATCCTCCTTTGGTCCATACATGATTAGTTACATTGTACTTTTCCTTAAATCATGGACATTGAGTCAAAAGTGACTATATATAGTTTAGCTCATTTAGGACTTTTAAATCCTAAAATTAAAAATCCTTGCACATTTTAAATCCTTGCACATTAGAATCTTCCAGGGAATTTGGGGTTTTAAGTTTTTATTTAAATTCCAGTTAATACACAGTCTAACTGTAGTTTCAAGTGCACAATACTTTCATACAACATCTGGTCCTCATCACAAGTGCACTCTTTAATCGCCATTGTCTATTTTACCTGTTCCCCCTCCCTCCCTTCTGGTAACTATCAGTTTTTTCTCTAGAGTTAACAATCTATTTCTTGGTTTGCCTCTCTCTCTTTTTTCCCCTTGCTCATTTGTTTTGTTTCATAGATTTCACATATGAGTGAAATTATATGATATTTGTCTCTGATTAACTTATTTTGCATAGTATAATACTCTCCAGTTACATCCATGTCATTGGAAACGGCAAGATTTCATTCCTTTTTAGGACCAAGTAATAGTCCATTTTATACATATACCGCATCATTATCTATTCATCAGTTGATGGACACTGTTGGGCTGTTTCTATAATCTGTCTATAGTAGATAACATTGCTAAAAACATAGGAGCACAGGTATCCCTTTGAATTAATATTTTTGTATTCTCTTACCGAAAACCGGGTACTGCAATCCTGAATTTGGGTAGCTCTATTTTTAACTTTCTGAAGAACCTCCATACTGTTTTCCCGCTGGCTGCACCAGTTTGCATTCCCACTAACAGTACAAAGAGGTTTCCCTTTCTTTACATCCTTCTCAATACCTACTGTTTCTTGTGTTGTTGAATGTAGCTATTCTGACAGGCGTGTGTGGTATCTCATTGTAGTTTCCCTGATGATCAGTGATGTTGAGCATCTTTTCATGAGTCTCTTGGCCATCTGTATGTCTTCTTTAGAAAACTGTCTATTCATGTCTTTGCCCATTTTTAATTGGATTTTTTGTTTTTGGGGTATTGAGTTTTATAAGTTCTCTATATGTTTTGGATACAAACCCTTTATCAGATATGTCTTTTGCAAATATCTTCTCCCATTTCATAGGCTGCCTTTTAGTTTTGCTGATTGTTTCCTTCTCTGTGCAGAAGCTTTTTATCTTGATGAAGTCCCAAGATGCAACAGCAGACCATATGCAGCACATGCCAGACACTCGGCAAAGCACCAGCTTCTGAGTGCTACTGGATCTCTTCTTAAGGCCATTACTTTCAGGAGCAAGAGACATGACTGGCTTTCCAGCACATAGAAGAAGGCAGGGAGCTTTAAAAAACACTAGAGTTGTTTCTAACTGAATAATCATAATTTCTAAGAATAGGATCTGTGTATGGATATTTTTTTTAAAGTTCCAGGGGAGGCCAATGAAAACTTTGTTTTGAGAACCACTGAATTCTAGTCTAATTCACTTTTCTTGATTTGAGTCTCCTTTACATGTTTTTGCCAATACAAACTTGAAAAACACTAGTTATTTCATATCCATTACACAATTCCACCTGTGGAAAACGTGGTTAAAAATATTTGTGTGAATTATACACAATGACCACTCAGAATGTGAAAATACTTAAGGTATTTGAGGAAAACTATAGTGGATCCCTCATTTTTATTCTCCTTTCCTTGCTTTTTTTCTGTATATCATGGTTTCCTGGATCCTCATTTTATGGCTTGCATTTTTAAATGCAGACAAAACAAAATCACATGGAGAGGCTTTATCAAACCATGTATGTCTGCCTGTGTCCCAAGGCTTAGACATATATAGTTTTAAAAACTGGAAAAACTTGTTAGTCGAATTAGCTCATTGGGCTGTTATTTGTGAATGCATATCTTTTGCATATGCTTTGCAGTATTTTGAAGAAAGGAACTAAGGTTCTGAAAGTTGTTTTGATTTGGCCAAGCTAGTGCCTAGAAGGATTTGAATCCATTCATTTTGATTTCAAAATCTAAGCTCCTTCTACAACCTCAAAGTTCTTCTCACTGGGCATGGTAATCAAGCATATCTGAATGTTTTCATTACTTTATATTTGGAGACAAACATACAAACAACCATAATTTCCCTTTCTGGGAGAGTCAAATAAAAATTATAATATTGTGATACTGTCATATGATGTTCGGCCCTGCTCCTTCATGCCAGTGATGATGATTTGATACTAAGAATGGAGATCATAGTAAATGTTCTTGTTCTGCTTTTTCACCTCAGATATTTTATATATTTATTATTCCAAATATATTCTCACATTGGATCTCAGTCTTTACATTTCCTGATGTGTAAATGAGTTTGTGTGTATAAAGAATTAATACAAAAAGCCTGAAAGTTGTTTTTGTTATACACACAAAGGAAATGTTTAATAGCAGCATGATTAGTATGGAATTCATGAGAATGTAACTGTCTCCATGTTAATAAAGTTACTGATTCAAAAGAATCTAAATATAGAAAGCAAGAAACCATATTTTTGGGGGGAGCTGAAATCACTTTTATTTACATGCACACATAAGAATATGCACTTGAAGAGACAGATCTTAATTTCTCCTTCTTCCTTAACCTTTCCAAATTAAATACAAAAGGCTTTGTCAAATTCTTTTTTAAATTAAACTCTGATGTTGGTATATGAATACATGGGACACAAAAGTTCTCATCTATTGTCTGCTCAGATCCTGGGAGAGCCTATCTATCCTTTTTCCATCCTGAAAACCCAGGAATTGTTTAACAGTATTTTTGCCATTCGAGTTGCATAGTTCATAAATCTCTTTAATGCCCAAATTACATTACATTTAATGAAATTTTACTCCTAATTCATTTGATTTAGCTACTTGCTTGCCTCTAATTTGTGGGTCAGAGAATTTCAGCAATTTTGTCTGAAGTGGTATTGGATTGTTTTAAATATGTGAATACTGCAGTTCTGTCATCCTGTTAAAAAGCAAACCATGAGAGACTCTTGAATGCTGAGAACAAACTGAGGGCTGATGGGGTGGGAGGGAGCGGGAAGGGGGCTGATGGGCATGGAGGAGGGCACTTGTTGGGATGAGCACTGGGTGTTATATGGAAACTAACTTGACAATAAACTATTTAAGAAAAAAGATCTCATTTTTGAAATGAAAGCTCATGTCTCTTTATTTATATCATCAGCATGAAGCTTGAAATTAAAATAGTATTATCAGGTTTTGACTTCTTTTACCTTTTGGATTTTAATAATAGACTTTGGGGGTTCAGGAAAGTGATATGTTTTGAGCTATATCCTGGTATAAGTAAGAGAGATTTCCAAATACACGGAGAACTCTGAGACTAAGACACTTTCAACAGATGAGGGCCACCCCTGACTTGAGGATGAATAATTTATAAGAATAACGAGAGGTAAATTTGTACTAAGATTATTTTCCTTTACAAATGTGGAAAATTAGCCAATTCCTGGTGCTCGGGTATGTGGTTCCCACATAATTTTCATTACTACTGTGGGAGAGTGTCCGTTGAGTCAGAAGTAGGGCTATGAAAATAGGTTTTCTATTTTAAATATATGGTGAAAGATAGTTCAAGTTGAAACAGGGCTGCAAATACAATTTTCTAAGTACATAGTGGTTTAAATAGGCTTTTGAGATTGGTATCTCAATCAGAACCCAATTGAATATTATTTTAGGGGGAAGTTTATGTTGTAAACCATTTATAAATACTTATTTCTATACAGTTTTCACAACACAAATGCAGCTTCCAGAGTAGACGAGTCAAATTTAACAAAATTTAAGTAGTGAAAGTTACCAAAATGTTTCCATCATGACTCCAGTTTTAGGTCTCCCCAAGATCCCAGTGACTATGGTACGATGAAACCAAATTTCAGCCAGCGTGTATTAATAGAGGGGGTTTAACTAACTTTATTTCTGTTCTCCCCTTTCGACAAAACATTCTACTCCTGTTAATAATAGTGCCTACAGTTTACTGAGCACTTCTATAGATGGACAAGCCAGTCAGCGCGCTTTACATGTGTTAAGGTATTCAATATAACAATGTAATAAGGAGGCAGGGACAGTGATGATTATCTCCTGACTTTGGAGGAAACCGAGACAATCAAATTTCCCAAGATCATGCACTTTGACGTGGCTGAACTATAGGATATGAATCCTGATTGGATGCCAAAGACTGCAGCCAAACCACAGGGTGAACTGTTGAGAGCCTGACAGTGAAATCACAGTGAAGGAGGTGAAGAAGTGATTTTGGTAGAGGGTTGTTCCAATGATTTTTGTCTTTACTGGGAAAATAAATTATTTTTAATGTTTTATTTATTTTTGAGAGAGAGATAGAGACAGCATGAGCAGGAGAGGGTCAGAAAAAGAGGGAGACACAGAATCTGAAGCAGGCTCCAGGCTCTGAGCTAGCTGTCAGCACAGAGCATGAGGCGGGGCTCGAACCCACCAACCGTGAGATCATGACTTGAGCAAAAGTCGGACGCTTAACAGACAGAGCCACCCAGGCACCCCATGTGGTGTCATTTTATAAAAGAAAGTAACACCTCGAATGAGTGCAATAGATTTTAGGTTAGGAAGACCCTCGATTCATGCTAACTCACAAAAATGATACCTCACTATACTAATTTGAGGACTACACCAATAAATAAATTTGAGATGACAGGATATTTGAGTGACATTTTCTTTAAGCTTGATTTAGATTTAATTTTAAATCTTTTGGAGTTGACAATGAATATTACATTTAAATGCAATGTTGTTGGACTTTCCTTTTATGCCCCACTCTCAGGCCCCCAATGTTTCCATAAAGCACTAGCTATAAGTATTTGTCCCAGAAAGCTCTGTGTGTGTGTGTGCGCGCGCACGCACGCGTGCGCGCACACACATTTCTATAGATTCAAACTTGCTGTTGTTCCCTCTGCCAAAAATGTCATTTTTTCCTTCATTAATCCACATTTCCAATGTTTCCTTTTCTATGGAGCCCTTCCTCACTTGAGTGAGCATGCACTTGACCTATAGTGCTTTGTTCGTATCTGTAACATAGTAAATGGAGATGCGTCTCTAATACAACATAATGAGATAATTTAATTCTCTGAGCTTTTCAATGCCATTGTCTTGATTTTCATAAAACAGTAAATAGTTTCCCTTATTTCATCTCTGTATGCTTTCTAAAAGTTATATCTATTTCTGGTATAGTTATTATAACCACAGGGCATTAAGCCATATGCATGAATATAGTGCATATAAGCCAAACATTTCCACTTTGCTTCCCAAATCCTCCAAATGTACACACACCAAAGTATCTTATTCCTTTCCTGATCATCTGTGAGCACCTCAAAGTCAGACAGAATCCCGTCTATAGTCCCCAGTGATATTTGGAGCAGTGAGTCGCATTCAGTGACCACTCAGTAGATGAATTAAATTAATAAATGAGTTAGTGAGTGAGAATCCTGAAATACAGAAATATTAATTGTTTTATATTTTAAGATAGACTGTTTCCAATGAAAAGGTAAGCAACAAGGTATGAAGGAAGTGTGTAATTTGAGACCACCCACTCATTAGTCATTTGGTTACTCTGTAAAGGAAACATATTTCAGAGTCAGTATGTCTGCCTGTAGACTCTACTTCTCAAAATTGTTACTTGACCAGGAACTCAGTTTTGGACATCTCAAATTTAAAATCTCTAATTGATGATTTTATCCCAAACCTACTCATTCTTCAGTCTTCTCATCTGTTATTGGAGACTCCATTCCCACAGTTTCTTGCTCAGACCCCAGACCTTCAGCCCTTGCTGGCCCTTCCCTCTCTAATACTTACATCTGACATGTCCACAGATCCACACACCTCTTACCCCTTCATCACCTTGCGCCTGGATCATTGTGAAGGTGTTCTAACTTGATTCCTTGCTTCCTGCCTACTCCCTTACAGCTGTCAGAGTGGTGCTGTGAGCTCCTATCTCAGACCAGGTCACTTCTCTGTGTATACCATCTCAATTCTTCCTATGTCATGCAGAGTAAAATAATAAAAGCTCTTTCGATAACTTATAATCCTACGTGATGGGGTCCTGGCTTCTCCACTCTGACGGCCTTCCCTCCCACGCTTTCACTCACTTGTCCTTAGCTACTCTGGCCCTCTCACTCTTTCTGAGATATTGCAGGAACCCTTCTGCCTCAAGACCTTTGTATTGCTGTTTCCTCTTCTTGGAATCCTCTTCTTCTGGAGATCCATAGATCTTGTTCTTTTATCTCCTTCAAATGTTACCTTTTATTTTTAAGGCTTTAACCAACAACCTGATTTGAAATTGCACCCTATCTACATCTCAAGATGTAGATACTCCCTAACCTCTTTTCTGCTTTGTTTTCCTCCTTGGCACTTACCATAATCTGACAAATCATGTAATTTACTGAGCATATAATTATTAGATTGTCAGCTCCCTAGGGCCTGGGACTTTGTTGTCCAGTTTGCTCATTGCTAATCTTTGTGTCTAGAACAGTACCTGCAACCAATATTTGTTGAAAGAATGACCTAACAAGGGATGTGTTTTAAAGTACAAAAACCTCTTAAAAATAATACTGCTAAACAAATTTAACTGAGAAAAAAAATTATGAGCAGGTCAGCTGTTCTTTCACAAAAGCATCAACTTTTCCAGCGAGATCAAAGGAGTAAGAGAGAGAGAGCTTCAAGATTCTTTGCACTGAGAAAAATGATGAAACAGTTAAAACATTTATTCTCTAAATGTGACATGCTCTAGGAGCTACACATCACTTCAGCTCATGTTTACACATTATGCTACTATAACTGCTTAAAATGTAGGGATTTTTAATTGAATTTTATGGCTGGCCTACATTGTTGATAGTAATTTTTATGTTATAGCTTATGAGTTTAGTCATAGAAGGATATAGAGAAATTTCCACTGATGTGATAAAATATCTATAAAAACAAAATGGTGTTTCCTTAGTAGGTAGCTAGTTTATGTATCTCTAAATCTCTGAGCATTCAATTATGAAAAATGCATTTTGAGAAAGAATATTTAGTAAATTAAATAAATTTCTTTAAAACAATAAGACTCAATGATATAACCTGTGTATTTTACTAGAATCCATATTTTTAATAAACTATTCTGTCTTTTCAAATTACTGTAGTAATGTATTGACAGGTAGAAACCCAAAACTTCCCTCAAATTTCCTTATTTGTGCTATCCATAATCAAGCAGATTATTTATTTTAACCCTTGGCATTTAAAATTATATTTAATATTTATGATTTATCAGTTGGATTTCACTTAGTATACCAAGAGAGTTATGAAGAGCTGTAGTTATATTATTTCATATTGTTATTGTCTTTTCCAAAAACAATTTTATTTTAATTTGGTAAAACTACTTAACATCAGATTTACTCTGTTTAATTTTTTTTTTTAAAGATTTGTTTTTTTAATGTTTATTTCTGAGAGAGAGAGAAAGCGTGAGCAGGGGAGGGTCAGAGAGAGAGGGAGTCACAGACTGAAACAGGCTCCAGGCTCCGAGCTGGCAGTCAGCACAGAGCCCGACGCGGGGCTGGAACCCACGAACCGCGAGATCATGACCCAAGCGAAAGTCGGACGCTTAACCGACTAAGCCACCCAGGCGCCCCTACTCTGTTTAATTTTTAAGTGTACAATTATTGAGTATAGATAGATACAGTGTTGTACAGATCTGTAGGCCTTATTCATCTTGTTTAACTAAAACTTTATGCCCATTGATTAGGAACTCCCTATTTCCTCCTCACCCCAGCTACGTGAGATAAGCCAGCTCAGAAAAACAAATACTGTACTACATCATTCCATTTCTTTGAGGTATCTAAAATAGTTAAATTTAGGTTACTGTCTTTTAGAAAGATTTTGTTTAATGGACAAATAGGTTTTTAATTGGAAATTATATTATTAACCTATACTTAAAGTATTCAAGTAACTAAATGAAAATTTTAAGACTATATTTCCTGGGAATGTTTAGATTTTAAGTTTTCAAAAAGCACATGCATTAATCAAATTTAATGTGAACTCAAACTGATTCTTTTTCATAGTAATAGTTATTTGAGATATTTTACTAATTTTACCATGGGAAACAAAGATGAAAAATGGGAATGCTCCATTATTATTGACCTTTAAAAATCTCTTAAGTTAAGGATTATGAATACTTTTGGCTGAAAGCATACATAATGTTGCTATTTTCTTTTGCCTCTATATATGCCCTCTCAACAGCACTTTCTTGAATTTTAAAATGGATAACATTCATTTGACATTTTGCAGTCTAAAAATTAAATTTTCATCCTTGCTTTGAATGCATCTGGGAACCTGGAAATGAAATTTTGATAGAAATGAAAATGCCACTGGGAATATTATTGATTACCTTGAATGTGTGGCTTTCATTTACCAATTAAAACATATTAGCCAAGTCGTCTGGAAGTGAATTGGTGTCTATTTTTTCAATCATTGGTATAATAGATAATTTACATCAATTGTTTATAAAAGCTTTCAGATGATCTTGAAATATTAGAACATAAAAGATCTTACTAATTTTGTAGAATTTAGACAACTAGAGAAACATTTTCAGAGTGTATTAATATCTTTGAATTATAAAATAGTCACAGAAGTTTGGTCAAAAAGATTGGTTTGAACATTTATACTATCTTTAATAAAAGGGTATTCCTCTCCTTCTTTGTTACCTGCTAATTTAAAAATAAGAGTAATTTTTAATATTGTCTCAACTTAATTCCTTACTTTTGTCATTCTGACATTATATTTAGATCCCCTGTGAGAAAGGGATCTATAAATACGGAGAACAAACTGATTGTTGCCAGAAGGGAGGGAACAGAGGGGTGGGCAAAATGGGGGAAGGGGAATGGGAGGTACAGGCTTCCAGTTATGGAATGAATAAGTCACAGGATGCACGGTATAGGGAATAGAGTCAGTGGTACTTATATAGTGTTATACGGTGACAGAAGGTAGCTACACTTGTGCTGAGTTTAGCATAATGTATAGAGTTGTCCAATCAGTATGCTATATACTCTTGAAACTAGTGTAACATCGTGTATCGACTATTCTTAAATAAATAAGACTTTTGAAAAATAAAATACAATCCCCTGTGAATTTTTCCTATCATCCTATGGTGATTTGGTCTTGTTCATTACTATTGTACACTATTCTTGTTACTAAAGCTCTAAACTCTCACTCAGGTAGCTACCTAGCAAGTTCATTTGTTGCTAACCTCTACTGATGGCTCCTAAACTTCAAAGCATCATACAAATGTTAATTATAATTCACTACCTTCATTCTTTTTCTTTTAAATATTTATTTGTTCTTTTAAATATTTACTTATGAGAGAGAGAGAGAGAGAGGACAAGTGGATGAGGGGCAGAGAGAGGGAGACACAGAATCCTAAGCAGGCTCCAGGCTCCGAGCTGTCAGCACAGAGCTCCATCCAGGGCTTGAACTCATGAGCCTTGAGATCATGACCTGAACTGAAGCCAGAGGGTTTAACTGACTGAACCACCTAGGTGCCCCTCATGGCCTTCATTCTGAATGCCAGTTCACTGAATGTCTGTTCTGACCCGTGTACTGAGTAAAACCTAGGCAATGCAGAGACTAAAGGTGGAGACTTTACCCTTAAGGAACTCAAGGAACCCCTTGGAGGAATATTGCACTTTTCCTTGGTAAAAGTGAGACGGTCAAGTTCTACTTGGATTTTTAGAACTTTCTAACTTCAAATTTTAATCCCTTTTAGTATTCAAGGTGTATTCACTACTTTTCTTTTTGCTTTGAAATCCCCTTTTAGGTCTATCTTGCTTAAGGATAGCCATACTTTCCTTTTTATAATTTTATAAACTCCACATTGACATGGTGTAATTGTCCCTTATTTTCAGGCTCTTCTCCTTCCTCCTCTTCCTCATATCAGTTATATGACAGGTACTTTGTTTATGCTTATTGACTACTCAGAGTGCTAATTTGATATCCTTGATTATTGGTGCATTACACATGACAGACTGAGGTCACACAGCTTTTTTAGTATTTTGTCCTTACCTGATTTCAGTCTGACCTCAACATCTATGATCTCAACCTTGACATTTCTACTTACTAATAATAGCTCTTTATTAATTACCTAGTTCTATGTATTTTTATGCTTCATGTACATCATCTCATTTAATTCTGTGCTTGCCCTTGATTAAGTGTTATTCCCACTTTCCAGATGAATTGTCTGAGGTACAGAGTGAGCCTCCATGCTCAGGGTGACAAAGGGAATATTCAAAGCCACCTGTAACTTTTATCAGCTTTCATGCATTGTCTGTCACTTCACAATGAATGCTAACTAGTTATTCCTTGTGAGGTAAAATTAAGTATAGAGAAAAGAGTTCCCTTTCTTATTCCCACCATTTAAAAAAATTCGGTTGTTGGGACACCTGGGTGGATCAGTTGCTGGAGCATCTGACTTCGGCTCAGGTCATGATTGGTTCATGAGTTTGAGCCCCGCGTCTAGCTCACTGCTGTCAGCACAGAGCCCACTTTGGATCCTCTGCTCCCCTCTCTCTGGGTCTCCCCTGCTTGCATCCTCTCAAAAATGAATAAATACTTAAAAAATTCAGTTGTTGGCATGGAAGTATAAGTTTTCTATAAGAAATTTTAAAGCAATCTTGTTCTTATGTTCTAATCTTGATCTTATGGTCTGAAGCCATATTAGGGTGTTATTTGACTTACTAAGTTACTATATAGCCAGATGTTCTAAAATGCCCTCAAATGTTGTCAGATGTAGCAGCAGTGTGGTCCCAGGACCAAGGAGGGCTCTCAAAATACTTTCAGGGACTCCAAGAGGTGAAAATATTTTGCATAATGATACTAAGACCTTATTTACCTTTTAAAAACCTTCATTCTCTCATGAGTGTCCTGGAGCGTTTAAAAGCTACATGTTTTGTGACATTGCAACAGACTGAATGTAGATGTGGATATGAAAATCCAAATGACTTCCTAACCCAGACATTAAAGTGTATTTTCTGGAAAATATTTATTTCTTACTAAAATATGGTACTTAAGCTAATATGTAATGGATTGTAGTTATTTTTAATTAATAAATATTTTTATTCCTAATTTTATTTCTAATATGATAAATATTGTCCTAGAACCAATGTGTGTAAGGAGATCCTGAAACTGATGCCAGTGTGTTTGAGAAACACTGCCATATAAAGCTATGTATTACAAATAAGACCCTTGATTTTTATTTTTATTGTTTAAGTTTTTAAAAAATGTTTATTTAATGATTTTTGAGGGAGACAGTGTGAGTGGGGGAGGGGCAGAGAGAGAGAGGGAGACAGAGAATCCCAGGTAGGCGCCATGCTGGTGCTGTCACCACAGAAGGGCTTGAACTCATGAACCATGAGGTCATGACCTGAGCGGAAACCAAGAGTTGGACAAGAGTCACCCATATGCCCCAGGCCCTTGATTTTTAGCATCTGTGTTAAGAGACCTTGATCTATTAATGACAAGTTTTCACCAGAGTTTTCTTTAAAAATGCCTGTATTCAATGATGGTAGCAAGAAGAATAATGAAGTAGTTTCAAATGAGACACTTGAAAGTCTAAGACATGAGGAAGCAATATGATGATCTCAGGAAGGTTGACCATGAAGATGAATGAAAATTTACATTCAAAGTCTCTGTTGGTTTTTGAATGATTATTATTTATCTCCAATTTGATCTTTTCTTGTTTTTGTAAATAAAACCTTAGTTCTGTCAGATGTCTTTGCTAAAATTTTTGTACACATCTCATTCATTCAGTTAGCATTTAGGGAGAGTAGTCTCTGTGCAAGGCTTCCTAGTCTGGCAAATTTCAAAGAAAGTATGAACACATAGTCATGAGTTTTATTCTGAACTGTGTAGTCAATGATGGAGCTAAGATTCAAGCCTATAGCCCAACCAATGAGGCCAGTTTCTATATTTATCTATCAAATTTTAATTATTTGGAACTGAGAAATATATTCCAACAAACACATTTTGAACATGTATTATGCTGAAAGAATTCCCATCTCTCTAATTAAAGCAAGGGTTAACTTCATTAACACATTTCTCCTTTGTAAACATTTTAAAACATAACGTTAAGTATGACTTTAATGCTAAAACACAAGAGAAACATTTTCCTTTGACCCTTTTCATAGATTCATATAAGAATATGGCATTAAGTGATAGTGAAGATTTTGTGTGTGTTTATAAAAGGTTTTCTTTCGCTTTTTGATATGAGATGTTTAAAGTGTACTGTGTAGCCTGTGAACCCAAGAATACTTTATGTTTTTTAATCTGAAGAACAGCCATAATGTTTTTTTTGATATTAATTTGCACCTCTTTAGATTTCCACAGAGGACATTTCTAAAATTTATGTGTAGCATAAACACTTCTTTTAGTTAATTGTAGAAGTTTAACACTGACTATATTTACAGCCCCGTAGGTATAGTTGAAAATTTACATATTAAACAGAGATGCTCTCTGGCATGGTTTAAGAAAATGATCTGTGTTCTTAATTATACCTTTAGCATAAATGTGTGAGTGTCATTTACTGAAATATAAAGAGGAAATCTGTGATGATGAAGATAATGATGATGATAATATAAAACATATTAATTATATTAAGTTGGCAAATTTTGTGTTTTTTTAGTATATGATCAATTTATATTTAATGAGGTTATGCATTGAAGTTTATTTCAATATGATGAAAATTCCAGACTTATAATTAGTTTCATAGCTATTTTATATCTTTTAGGTGAAGGAAAACTTCCATATCAATGAATTTCAAAGCTAAATTTCCAAACTAAATTAAGGAAGTATGTAACTATATTTACACTTTTCATAGTTATTGATTTTATTCCTAGAGTCAAATACTGATTTCTAGTATACAAAATGAGTATGTCATTTGACTTAATGAAAATGAGTTGGTTGTTCATTATCTATGTGGCAAAATTAAATTTCCCTATTTTAAAATTTTCTTTAATGTTTATTATTATATTTTTTAGAGACAGCGCAAGCAGGGAAGGGACAGAGAGACAGAGTTATAGAATCTGAAGCAGGCTACAGTCTCTGAGCTGTCAGCACAGAGCCCGGTGTGGGGCTCAACCCCCCAAATTATGAGATCATGACCTTGGCTGAAGTGGGATACTTAACCAGCTGAACTACCACACACCCCAGCATTTCCTATTTTTAAAAGACACTATCAAAAACTGGAAAGAAAAAAATCTCCTGTGATATTTCAAGCATAAGAATAATAATTATCAATATTTCCCAATTAATATTTGTCCTTTCCTTGAGCAGTTTTAAGGATACTTAAAACATAGTCCAAAATTAGAGTTGACAATTGCAAATACAAACCAACCACCACAGTAATAAAATCAATACTTACATTTCCCTTGAGGCCACTACTTACTGTTTGCCGCACCATTTCCTTAATGGAATGGCAGTTATGTTTGCAGAAACCTTGTAACTACCATTTTTATGTTTTAACTAAAAGCAGCTTTCTTGAAGAAGTATGATAAAGAAATTCTTGAGCTTCTGTTAAAAATTGTCATAACCGTTTAATAGTTAATAGGAATGCAGAGAAAGCAACCTTTCTCTTTAAAATCTTTTCCAGATAAACATTATAGCCTTTCATATGTGGTGCTGTTTTTCTGATAATGGCAATATGTTTTTTATGTGTTTGTTATGATGGACATTGACTTCATATTTAAACATCTCACGACACTTCTATAACTTGCCCGGTTTAAATGGACATATATAATTAGGGTACTTACGTTTCATTTCAGGGTTGATTTGGAGAGTGTACTGTCAAAAAATTTTTTTAAATGGAAGGAAGGAAGAAAGATTAGCAGTTTTACTCCACATATTAAGATTAATTTCAAAATCTAATTGACAGAATGTCTTACTAACCCATTTAGTTGATTTTTTCTGTTGTTTTGATGGGATAATAATTTCCCTTTTTTATTCGTTATTTTATATTTCTTATGAAATTATCTAATATTGATATAGCATTTTAATGCCAATTCTTTTAACAGATTTACATTTTTATAGGCTTTAATCGAAGTTAGAAGTTAATTTATCTCCACATTTGCCTCTGGTCTTTTTCTTAAAGATAATAATAGCCAAGAATCATTCAGGAGGGCAAGGTGCATTTTACCTCCCAGAGGAATTTCTGCATGGTCAAACTTTGTTTTTGAGAGAAATTGTACAAACTAAAATAGAGAGGTTGTGTGAACAGAATTCCTGGCCCTTTTTAGAGAACACCTTTTGAAACAGGATATTGAAAATAAAGTCCATTGGCCAACTCCGGTCTTTTTCCATGATGATGTCAGCAGCTATGTCGCATGATAAAGCTGCAATATTTTCATGACAAAGAAAAATTCATATCCACATCTTTAATAAATGAAGGAGGAAAAAACCCCATCCATACTGGATTCATATATTCCCATCAGACCCTTTGTGGCTTCTCTCAACTGTAAATATTGAGAGTAAGATCAGAATGAAAGGGGTGTTGCATCAAAATTAATAGCTGAAGTTATTACTTACAGTGTCACTTGTTTCCCATATTCAGGCTTTCCACACAAAGCTTTGAAGAGCCCTACAGGACCAACCAAATGTAATTGATACAAAATCATTGCCACACAACAGCTGCACTAACAGGGTGCTGCCGCTTTTACTTTAATCTACCTTTCTTTCTGAGAGTTTATTATGTTTTTGAATTTATTCTTTTGTAGATCTGGGAGCTATCTTTTTTATGGAAATTAATCTTTTTAGAAGATTTGTACTCTCTTTTTCAAACACTAATACATTCATTCAAGTATCCTATTATTCAGATCCAGCTGGCTTTTATCTGGTGATATTTACTTCAAAAAGCCAAGTTAAATGGTATCATAGATTAATTCTCAGGGCACAAGAAAGCTTTTTTAGAGAAAAAACATGATTTGGTAATTACTTGAAATATCATAATAAAAATCACAGAAAATGCCAAAAATGCATTGTATAATCTGTCATAATAGGAAGCTTCAAAAAGTTGTTTCATTAGAAATGTGGTATTCTGAGCCCCTCATAAGTTTTCACTACAGTCCAACATGATATAACTCGAAAGTTTGCTTTGGGTTCTAATAAACGGTATTATGAATTTTAGGTTTATATTGTTGTTCACACAAAGCAGTGAAACTTCAAAAGGGACATTATCCACTGCTATCTCTTACATAAATCAAACTGGAAATAAGACACATTTTACAATTCAATTTAAGATCCCACTGAGACAATAATGTTGCAAGCTGTGCATTTTGCAAAGTAATATAGTAATGTCTAGTTTGCATTTTTGAAAAACCAAATTAATCACACTTTATTGAATATGTTGGAGCAAACCTAAAATTCATCTATTATTAAAAACTTGTGCAACAAACACAAACTATATTTTATACATAAAGGACAAACTCATTTATTCATTAGGATAAAACACTTGGAGTTTGCATTTTGTAACTATGAAAGAAATGACATTTGCTATGGGGGCTGTTTTGAATTTTTAAAAGCAGTCTTTACACAGTAAGCTGCTTGAAAATTTGTTTTAGCGTATTCAATTATATCAGGTTTCAAGGCATTCAGATGAAAATAGAATTTAACTTGAAAACTTTGGGGTAAGAAAACAAAAATTGTTAAAGTAAATGGTATACTTTAAAAAGACAGCTCATTCGAATCAAAAAATCACTTTGTGTTTTATTTTACATGTGCACACATTAATATAATGTGAACTTTTTCTGGTTTTGATAAGAAAAAGAAAACTCTCCCCAGGCAAAATAGAAGCTTATCATGTCCTACCATTTTATCAGCCTAAACAAAGTAGGTACCTTTTGAACGCATGCATTTGGATATACAGTCCGATAAGACATTATGTATAGTATTGGGAATCAAATTTTTGTGGCATCATTTAGACATTATTGCCTACATGATGTATATTATATATTGTCATTTTTGAGGAATTTTAGTAAATCTAAGGATTGTGAATAGTGATGAAAAGCAAAGAAGAGCAAAGTAGTGACTAAATTTGGATGTTTATTTTACCGGTGCATATTTTTCAATGTCAGGATCGTAAACACTGTTTTGCTCTCTGCTGATGTATATAATATTCTGTATTATAACAGTTATTTGGGTGCTACAGAATAGTAATATACACTCTGCACAGAATATAAATAGCAATATTAAAACACATTTCCAGATTTAATTTTTCAATAAAATATTAAAGCCAAACTTGTCCTATCTCATAAGCCTTATTATTAAATCATGAATTTGGGGGAATATTTCCTTTTTGCCTTCTCTAATTGTGTCACTTGGGGAGGATCTAAAAATGTCTATCAACTCCGAACCTACTCACAATTCTCCTGCTTTTCTATTAAGAAATCTACATTGCTGACTCATATCTACTGGTGAGCTATTGCCCTGTGTCAAGAAAGAGTAAATTGTATCTCTTTATGTGAAGACTTCCATACAAGATACACATGATTTTCCTTTTATTGAGGAAAGTATTTGGCACATATATAAAAGGAATTCGTTTATAAGCCACGGGATTCAGATATAGGGAAGACTATGCAGTGTGCCCTCACTCAACATAATTGTTTTTTTCATCTGGCTCTGGAAACCAATTTGTTCTTCACTCATCATCTTAGAAAACTCTAATGATGGGGAATACAAGATTTTTTTTTCTATTTTATCAATTTCCCGGTGGCATGAAATATGAGAACCAGGATTCCTGCCCTGGTCACATCAATGTCAGTGCAGCAGATGACAGACCCCACAATGATTATTCCTGATGATGAGTTCCTTCTCCTCCTTCTGACCATCTGATACATTGCTTTAATCATATCTCTCCCCTGCCTAAGATGATGACCAAACTCATCATCCTGACATCTGAGAACTTTCATAATCTGGCCCTAGCCTACCTAATTCTTTTTGACTTCTGATGCTTTCCTAATATGTACTTTCTCCTCCATCAGTGGAGCTACCAGCTGTCATTCAGACCCACCATTTATGTTTGCTGTGTCTTCTTGAGCAGTTCAGGCAATTCTCTCAACTTGGTGTGCTCTGCTGTGAAGTAGAAGGGATTTAGGACCAAGGAGTAGGCAGTAAACATATTCCAAATCCAGCTCTTTTCCGAAAGAGTTATATGGCCTCCTGAATTTCATTTAATCGTTCAGAACCCGTTTCCTGTGCTGCAAAGTGACAGGATTGTGCTTGTTGGTGAAGTAGTCTCACCGCTTTCCAGTGTGTTCTCCTAATGCACATGCTTTCACGTGCACACATATATCACATACGTGCGAACATTCTTTCAGTCTTCTGTGACCAGGATCTCATTTAACCTGCTGTGTCACTTTATTTATTTATTTGCTGATTGTTTCCTCTGCCCACCTCCCAACTAGAATATACACTCTATGAAGATACAGATTTTTATCTGCTTTCTTTACTGCTCTAGGCCCAGTGCTTACAACAATGCCTGATACATAATAGACGTTTGATATCTGTTAAAAAAAGGTAATGAATTATTTGTGTCCACTTTGTGCTCCAACACTCTATGTATATTCAACTCTATTCAAATATATACATAAATTATAAATGTATAATGGTGTTCTAAATATAATTTCTTGCTCCTTATCCTGTACACTGTAACATTCTTGGCCTCTGGTTCCCTTTGTATGATTATATATTGATATTTTTAAAAAGTTATTTGTGTTTTCTGTCCTATTTCTACTTTTTTTCTATTTGATGCGGTTGCAACATAATCTTAATAGTCTGCTGGTTTCTTCCTATTTCCTCTCCAAGATTTTTAATATGCAGTATTAACTTGAATTTGCATAAACAAGAACATGAAATCTTTTTCAAGGCTAGAATTTAAACATATATTAACATTAGTCTGAGCAAATGCACATAAGAATCATTTTAAAAAATTATTTTCAAAGTAAGTAGAAATTGACACATTTAAAAATTAAACTTTCTATTCTAAAACTCTTAATACTTCTTTTTTGGATTTATTAAATTTAAAATAGACGATATATAAATATACAAAAAATCCCCCATAGTGTTATACACATAAGCCATCAAACAATACATTATTTTTGAATTTTTGTTCATCAGTATATATATAACAGAATTATAATTCTTTGTGTAAATGGTTCAAATACATGATAAGGTACAAAATATGTGGGGGTTTTTTTGATGTTTTATTTATTTCTGAGAGAGAGAGAGGCAGCGTGAGCAGGGGAGGGCCAGAGAGAGAGGGAGACACAGAATCTGAAACAGGCTCCAGCGTCTGAAGTAGCTGTCAGTACGGAGCCCGACGCTGGGCTCTAACCCACGAACTGTGAGATCATGACCTGAGCCAAAGTTGGACACTTAAACAACTGAGCCACCTAGTTGTCCTTCAAATACATGATAAGGTACAAAGTATGTTCAATAGATTTCTTTTCAAACTGAAGCTTTTTACAGAAATCTCATACAACAAAATTTCAGGATTTACCAAAGTCAAAACACACTTTCTGTACAGATCATTTAAGCTAAAGGAAGAGCTTGAGGTATTTACTTTGTTTTGAAAAATTGTGTTTTAGTCTCCTAACTGAAGTCTTAAATAGCTACTTAATATAAGTTACTTTAATTAAGAGCAACATTTAACAAGGTGTATTTACCCAGGTGTTTGGCCAGGCACATCTAAATGACAGCACCTGTGTACTGATTAGAATGGTTCTAACATTCTCTGCGTAATGATGTGAGAGACCATATGTGGTAAAACAGAGAAAAAGTAGAAATAGTGCAATATTTTAATATTGGAGGGGATATTAGAATTATTTAAGACAAGTTTTGGGATCACAATGGAAAATAACACATCATAATAAATTTTTTATAAAAGAGTGTCTTTTCTACAATTAGATTGCTATTTGTTATTCAATAATTAAGGATCCCTCCCTAGACAATAATTTTTAATAGGCTTCCCTTTACACTGAAAACATGTGAAATACAATATATTTAGTACAGACAAAGACAATTTCTTTAGATATTACTTTTATAAGTTTAAGACTTTAAAAAATTCTGATTTCTCTATTTGATCACCTTAGAAAACATGGCAATTTCCCCATTCATTATTTTTTTAACAAGGCATGCATCTTTTTAGTATTGATGTTGGGAAAATTTTATTGAAGAAAAATGATAAATATGATTTATTCAAATACTACAGTGTGTGTGTGTGCGTGTGTGTGTGTTAAATGAACATAAAATCTATGTTTAACAGTTAATTTTGGCACTGGATCATTGTGTGACCCTAGGTTGGTTGCATTCACCTTATATTTTTCATTGGTCATACTATGGTTATAATAGTTACACTAGATATTTTTTAAATAAAAAATGAACTTAAAAGATGTTTAAGTTTTACTTTATATTGACCTAAGTGTGTTGATATGATCAGAAAATCAATCCTCATTTTCAAACACATTTTGTAACCATTTATCTTATTCTAATTCATATTGTGACAGCAATCTAAAAACATATGTATTTATTCTTGGGAGAAAAGTGAGTGCTTATATTTAATTCCCGAATTAGAGTTAAAAATTGTAGAAATGAAATTATCCATATTAATGCTAATCATCGTAAGTATTTTTTTCATTGCCAGCAACTGAAGTTTTAGTGGTCATTTTGACCTTGAAAATCACCTGCCATGTCTGTCCATGAAAAACTGATGAAAAGTGCTTTGAGTAACATGTCTTCACTACATATAATAAAAGCTATGGAAAGAATGATTTGGTTTCATATAAACAGTAGCTTTCAACAGGTCTGCCATCTGCATGTAATCTACCGCTATAATATAATATTATTTCAATGGTCCTTCAACCATGCTGAGTTATTTGCGATATGTAGTCTTTTGATTTAAAGCTGCCTCTCTCCATAATGTTCTTAAGGGGACCTTGTCACTGTTGGATATTATAATTATTTATCGTGTTACAAGTTGACTAATGGTATCTTTTCAAGCTATGTTTAGCTGTGTCTGTTTGTGTGTTTTGTTTGTTTGTCTCTGTTCAGTCTATTTACCTAAATAGTACTTAGATTATTAAATCTTTATATCAGATCATAATGTCCTGCATTCATTCATTCAATGTTAATTGAGGACCCAAGATCTTTCAGTAATTCATGTTTATTTTCTTATTAAAAAGAATAGTATACCTTAGAAGTAAGTTGAGAGACCTGAATATTATGAACAGGCATTGGTACTCTCTTGTGCTAAGAATTTATTGTAGGGGTCATATACCAATATTTGCTTGGTCCTGCTCAGCTTCTCAGGATTCTTTTTCTTCTCCTTGTTTTGTTTTGTTTTTAAATCATTCAGCTGGCTTATTTGGGATTTATTATGTGGCTTACAGTACAATTACACTTTTAGTAGAAGTAGCTTTATACTTTCTATGCCCTCTCCAAGCATTGCAGCTTAAACTCCCACCTTCAAATCAAAGACATCCAAATCTTCCTCACTGAGTACCTGCTTTTCTTCCAAATTTAAGTTCCATATTTCTCACTGCTTATTGTCAATCTTTATCTGATTGTTCCTGAAATATATCATATTTAGTAAGTCCAAAATTGAACTGATTTTCATTTATTTGTAAATCAGATCTTCCTCATTAGGTAACTAAAACTTTGGATTGCATATTCAGAATTACAAAACCTAAACCGCAGGGCAAATTAGATCAACCTTTATAACAGTAATGTGGATCTACCTTAGAGTTTCCAAAGATTCATTGAATAGTACATGTAAAAACTTATTACCACTGTGCCTGACACATTGAAAGTAGATGATATATGGGGCTCCTGGGTGGCTTAGTCGGTTAAGCGTCCGACTTTCGCTTAGGTCATGATCTCGCGGTTGGTGGGTTCGAGCCCCGCGTCGGGCTCTGTGCTGACTGCCAGCTCAGAGCCTGGAGCCTATTTCAGAGTCTGTATCTCCCTCTCTCTCTGACCCTCCCCGGCTCACGCTGTCTCTCTCTCTCTCTCCTAGAAATAAATAAAAATATTTTTTAAAAAAGTAGATAATATATGTTAGATACCATCATCATCATCATCATCATCACCTCCTTAATAATCTCATACATCCTGTTAGTCTAGATACTCATATCATCTTTCACATTTTATTCTTTTCATCCCCGTTTGTATTCAAATGATTATTCAGTTCTGTCAAGCTTATTTCTAAAATACCAAACATGTTTCTTCTTCATCATCCTTTTTACCTTTCACTCCAGTCAAAGGATAAAATTATGTAGATATGTTTATATTTGCGTATCTTTCTCCCACCCTGTAAGCTGGTCAAGAACAATGGCCATAGCTTAGCATTTCTAAAAGTCACATTGAAGTTTACCTCATGTGAAGGTAAAAATTGGTCTGAGAATTGCAGCTTTCAACTCAAGAACTGAGAGTTACTCCTATTCTGTTAAGTGCTGGGGATACAATGATGAACAAAAGCTACATAGGTCCAACCATGTGGTGCTTGCATGAAGACAAGAAATGTTGAGTCTTTCCTTAGTAACAGTGAGAAACAAACAACTGAAATCCAAGCAGGGGAATGACAGTGTAAGATTTGTACTTAAAAGTAATGATGATATAGAAGTAGAGATGATTTATGTAGATGAAATAAACAGGATGTGAAATGGAATTGGACGTGTGTGGTACACAGTGAGAGAAGAGGAGATAATGATGAACCTTAGGTTTCTGGCTTATAAGTAGCTGGTAATGTCATTCTTTAAGGCTAACTAGGCTTGGGGAGAGGATAATTTAAGACATAGATCCATACAGATGAGAGGAATATCGAGGTAATTCCCATGAGTATGCCATCTTACCTATGGGGGTTTTATGCTTTTTGGAAAATTTAATAGCAATTTTGGCTCAAATGAGAAGAAGATTTTTCAACTTCAACATAAATAATTTATAACTGAAGACATTGTATAAAACAATGAAAACTAAAACTGATTTCAACTGACCATGAATACTTATGCATGAACATAAAATTGTTAATATTATATACCATGACGTTGATTACTCTACTAACAGTATATAAAGTATATTAACTTGAAATTTTATTTGATGTAATTGTAAATCTATAGGGAAATTACAATATCCTTAGAGAGGAGAATTTCTAGTTCATTTGTTTGCCTAATGGAAAAATAATTTGATGAGTTAAAGTGGGAAAAGGTAGAAATTCATTGACATTGGCAATGAGAAAGGTTAAAAGATGCAGTTAATTTAAAGTGGATACATTATACTCAACTGCTTTATTTTGAAGAGTAACATGAATATGTTTTAGATTGGAAAGCTTACATATGTTTTTAGTATTGTTATTTCTATACTTTCCATAATAGTGTTTACTTTAGCTGTAGAAATTAACCAATCTGTTGCAATATGATAATTTCCACTGAATAGAGACATTTGGCTCTTGCTTCCAATCATTTTACAGTCCATTTCAATAAGACGCCTAAATATTTAGTCCATACAATTTAGATATAAAATTTGGCTACTATTTCTTTCCTTGAGTCCTATGTAACTATTTACTCAGTCTAAGTGTGCTTTTGTTTTGTTTTGTTTAGGGGATCTATTTTACCTAGTTGATACTTAGAGCATAGTGCTAATGAATCCAAAGAAAGCAGCATCAAAAAGCAAAGTGTTTTCTGGTATACTTATCTCTGTCTTCTCCACATAAAGTATTTAACCTTTTATCTTTATAATAATGGCCTTCCTTCTTTTATTTTAAGTTGTATCAAAACTTTCTGGAATTTGGTATGAAATCAGGGGAAATACGTATAGTATTGAATTCTGTATACAATTCATTCTAATAATTTTTATGAATCTAAAACCAAGGTTTTTCAGTTAAGTTCCTCCTATATGTGCAAACATATGATATTTAACTGAGGACCATGGGGGAGAAGAACGGGGGAAATGGTGGGGGAAAGGGAGAGAGGCAAACCATGAGAGACTCTTGAATGCTGACAAAAACTGAGGACTGATGGATGTGGGGGTTGTGAGGAGGGGATGGGCATGGAGGAGGGGACTCGTGGGGATGAGCACTGGGTGTTATGTGGAAACTAATTTGACAATAAACTATTTGTAAAAAAAAATAAATAAAATAAAATATGGAGCAAATAGGGAATTTCCAGAGATGCGATGTAAAAGTAAACGCAAATAATGGAATATCTGTTCTTCAAAAAAAATAGTAAATAAAAAAATAAATAAAACCAAGGTTTTAAAAATGTTAGCCATTGTGTATCTTAAGTTACCTAATGCTGTTCTGGTTTTCCATGATTCCTCAAAGATTCTCAGGATAATTGTTTTTTTGTGTCTCCCTGTTCTTTAAGGATCCGCTTAAGTATCCATTTGATACTTGTGACTTGAACTTCAGCTCTGATTTTACAATTTGTTTCTTATTCTTTCTGGTTCAATAATCATTAGACATAGCGAAGAATATTCAAGTAAAAATAAAAAAAAATAAGCAGCTCTTATTCTAGGGTTTTATACTAGATTGTAGTATTTTATACATCACTTTGCATAGGTTGTTAATTTATGTAACATCGCAGAATATGTAACGGAATAGAAATGTCTCCACTTGGTGAAGAAATCTGACTATAAGAATTGTTCTGATGAGTCCAAGGATTTTAATAGCACCAATGTCATATTATCATCATTATGTACATATATATTTATATAATTTATATATAATTATTTTGTGTATAAAATATAATATGTATATTATTCATATATATAATAATTTTATATATAATAAAATGTATTGAAATATCTCTTCTCTCAAAAGAAAACATCATAGATAAAATAGAAGCCTTATTGTATTATAAGAGTTTTAAATTTCTTAGTGACAAATATTTAACACTCAGGTAACACAGAGTAAGGTTTAATTGATAAGAGATAGCTAAAGAAAATATGTCTAAATATTGCTGGGAGAGTAACATGTTTACCTAAATAACTCCTATTTATTGGTAGTGGGATAGTTAGAATTCAAGGCAATACTATTCTTTCCCTCTAAGAAAAAAAGTAAGTTGATATTAGAACATAAGCTAAGCAGGATTGGTTATGTAACAGCCAACCAAGTTTGTTTTTCCCCAGCAATTCCAAATCAAACATGAGACGCGTACATATACAAATTTTAGACTCTGGAAATGCCCAGCTCTGTGGGCATCATTTTGCAATACCAACCAGCAGGGATTTGTGGTGTTTCTTTTTTGCTGAACCACTGCACCTATACTGGAACATTTTATTTTACTATTTTATTTTATTATTTTATTTTGTCTTGTTTTTTTTTAATTGTGCCCTTAAATAATTGTTTCCCCAAAATATTACTTCCTCTCCATTTTAATATAAAGTAATTTGATGAAGTTGAACCAAAACACCAAAAGATTTCAGTGTTTATATATGCTAACATAGATCAACTCAGATCATTATCCAGAAAAAAAGATTTACAAAGATTACATTACATTAACTCATGAGATGACTGTGTCTTCTGTTTATGCAAAATGCTACTAGTACTGTTGACATTTTATACCTCATTTTTAAGGTGAAAAAATAACAGGCAATAACTCGTTTATTCTCACTTACCTTTGAAATAACATCTAAACATTGTAGTGTCTGTGACTAGTATTTGCTTTTACTGAATAGTCTTGTTTCCATTGTTAAGGTAGTGTTGACATCCTTCTAAGTAGTCTCCAATGGTATGTAGTAAATGCCTACTCTTGCCATCATTTTCATTGTAAACGAATCTTGACAATGTCAGGTTCCCGTCACAGTCTATCAGTGTCACTCACTAAGCAGTGGTGTGACCATTAGTCCCTTTGAGATTTGCCTCCTTTATCAGGGTCAGCCTGTGGGAAGATCTGAATGAACAGTTACATGTTACCTAGGTATAAAGGGTAATAACATTTACATGTACTTTTACTATTTTAATGCATGGTAGCTGAAAGATGTTCATTTTTTACAGATCACCTTAATTTTGTGTTTATTTTATATGCAAAATATAAATTTTTATATGCAAAATATTTTCTATCTAAAATTCATGATAGTATACTATCGCCTTCCCTTTTAGAATCTATTCCTCATTATATATATGGAGGATTCAGTAATAAATATGATTATCTGGGCTAGGATATTTGGTGCCACTCATAGACATACTCAAGTTAGTGGTTTTTTTTTTTTTAATTAAAGATAAACTAATAATATCCTTCACCACAAAATTTTATATTTTCTTTTCCACTTAAAAGTTGGGTTCCACAAAACAAAGTGATCTTCTTTGCCAATGATCATCTCCACATTTAATCATTCTTTAATTTTTTTTCATGGCAATATTTTTTTTGAACTTCTGTCTCAATTATAATTGTTTCAGTTGATTTGCAAAATAACATTCCAAATGCTTAGGGTTCACATTTCTTTCCTTTATTTCAGTTTACTCACAAGAATGACTTACTAAATTTTTATTTATAATTGAGCCATATTTATTGTTGGTTCTATTAAAGATACCATGTAAAGAGGTATTCAATAGTATTTTTCCTGTGGTCCCACACAAGAACACAAGTTACCAGGCACACCTCATTTTAAAGAAAGTGAAAAGCACCTGCTACTTATCACTAGCACCTTAACCAGCCTATCTTTACTATCACTCCAGACCCCAAATATTCTCCTCCTTCATTATAAGAGAGTCGGACCATCGAGAGAGGAGATTTGAAGAAATCTTTATAGTGAATAGACAGCATCTAATGGAAAGGCTGTGATTCAGTGATCTCTTTTTGAAAGTGTTTCCACACCACCACTTGAAGGGAGGGGTTTCCAAGGGAATTACTCAAAGTTTACAGGTGCCTCCCCCTCATTTCAAAGCTGGATTTCCGTTTTGGTGTGAACTGCTGATCTGTTTTCTGTATATATTTGAGCGGGGGATAAGGAATTGAGAGGTGGCAGGGTAGAGAGAGTGGCCATCATCAGAACAAGAGGACCCACACCAAGAGAAGGACCTTCTTGGTAAGTGGCAGTAGCAGTTTGGGAAGCTTAGAAGACCAGGAAGCTGAAGGAGGTGTCCATTGTTAGGGACTCATGCTGCTAGGAAATTCCTCTGGAAGGGACCCTCTTAAAGGACCAGACATGACTTAGTAGGAGATACTTAGCATTTAGGCACCTGCCATGTGGAAGATGTAAGTGGCTGAAAGGCATAGTCATAGAAGCAGGGAGGACATGAACTGGAACTAGTTGGGTAGGAGACCTTTATCCTACTATCCAGGAGAAGGAAAGGAGGAGGATGGATGAAAAATTAACCAAGCCCTTGTCTTCCAGGCTACCTAGGTTCTAGGGCTGGCCAGTGCTGATAGAGATGGAGAAACAGAGATGAGTGTTAACTAGAATGGATTTTTTTAATACTCAAGGTTATTAAGGGACAGAAAAGGGAGCCTTGACAAAATGTGTTTGAAGGCACAAACACATTTTCCTCCTTTTTTTGGAGGAAAAAAAATTTTCTATTTGTAATTCAGCAGTTCTGAATGTCCCATCATCTGGCTACTTTTAGAGTAGAGATAGTTTTCAAAATTTAAGGGTTTCTCCCCAAAGCAGTATATTTCTGCATTTAAAACCTGGTCCATCATAAAATATGTATCACAAAATATGATAAAATATAGAATAGGGGCAACCCAAGAAAAGTAGTCTGAGCTCTGAAAAAGACCAAGATAGTCCATCAAGTTGTTTTACTTTTTCCCCCAGAATGTATAACTGTTTTATTGTTTGGGTGGGAAGCGTGGAAGATGGGAGAGAAAGTCCCATACCCAGTCTTTACAAATTCAAGTTTCAGAAACACTAAATTTTAAGATAACTTTGCTGAAGAATGCACATCTTTTTACACAAAGGAAAACTAAGCACACATAATCACTTTTTGTATATAAGATCCATATCTTTGTGTACATTTTTATTGGTAAACTCTTAATATCTGTGCAGTAGGCAGGTAAGTGAATTGTTTCAGATAATGGAACATGCATAATTAATAGTCTTTTAGCTAGAGACAGACTGGTAATCAGGCATTATTTCAATTTTTTTCTTGCATTTATGTACCACTTCCCTCTGGCTGTGTGTGTTGCAAGACTCCATTTGTTAATTTTCACTCCACCAAAATCATGCCATAGCATTAATAGCTGGCCTTCATTGTGCTTGTGGTTACACTTCTTAATTTCAGCATCTAGCAGCCGCCTATTGCATTCTACCTTCAGCTGAACCTATGTAGTAAGCAGATATCTAGTCTGACAGTGTTCCTGCCCTTCTCCACAATCTGTGCGTAGGCATGGGAGATCTCTTTCCCTTCAGTTCCTTCCCCCCAACATTAAGATGATTACAATGATTACAGATCTCAAGTAATCAACAGTTGGATCCACTGAGTCTTTTCATGAACTCATGACCCTTTTCCTTTCCTTAAACCATTTTAGAATTTTACTGTGTTTTTTGAGTTTTTGCACACATGCCTTGACATCCTATGATAGTATATGTTCTTTGAGGACATGAAGGCTAGATCATCTTCACCTTGGTCTTCCACTGTAAAGTCAAGAAACAGTTTGATTCAGTAAGAATGGGGAAAGAGAAATGAGTCAGGTTTTTTCTGTTTCTAACTCTCCTTACCAAATATTAGAATTTCCTATATATTTTATCTTCTGTCTCTTGCAATATTTCCTGTGGTCACAGTGGCAAACTTTAACTTTAAAGGTATACATGTGTGTATATACATTTGCACGTAGGCATAGTACATATATACTGGCTTATATCACTAAACATATTGGCTTAACCCAAAGCACTTGAAATTATACATTTAATAACTATGGGTATGTCTCGTTCTGAAGTGGCCTATTTTCAATTCTTATTTATTCATGCTAATAGAGGAAAAGGATGTTATAAATAATGCAAAAATCACTTACAGCTGACTTAGTTATATATTGTATATTTTTCATCAGACTTAGTTTCTTAATTGTTTGCTCTATGTATTACCCAAATGAGCTAACATCATGAGTATTTAACAAATGATGATTGGCGGAGATGGCTAGGAGCATTTTATGTAGTGGGAAAATCCAATCAAGTGTTATCAACTTGCTATGGAAAATTCACATGTGGATGATTGATATTTACCCTCACACAAGGGACTAATATCCTGTGATGCAAAAGAGATGTGAAAATAGATAGTATTTTGTCTATAATCTGTTTCAGAATGATTCAATCAGAAGTTTGGCTTAATATTTTATACCTTGATAATGTGAAAAAACAAAGTCACGGTGCTTCTCCACTATGAGAGTAGAATTGAGATATATTTGGAAAAATGACTTTTTCCAATGTATTAACTGGCAATCAGAATTCAAATAAAAAGAGAAATTGGTTCAAGTGAACAGAGAAACAAAAGGAGATAATAGATATAAGCAGAACTCAAACTGAATTTAAAATAATGAATGTGGGTATTTTACTGTACTCTGTCTCTCAATTATCCTCAAATAAGCAACATACTATAAAAATGTAATGCTTGCATTTATTGGATATTTTAAGTGAAATGTGTAGAGAAAATTATCCATTAATTACAAATTCCCAATCCAGTTTTCATATTCAAATAACTTTTATTCCAAAGTGTTATTTCTATACCAATTGTCATAATTATGCCTCAACTATTGTTTTTAATGATACTATAAAAAGTAAACATGTAAAGAAAAAATTTGCACATACATCGATAAAAGCATTATAGAGTAGAATTTTTATCATGTTCCATCACCAAATATTTTCTTGACTTCATACATTTGAAAAATTCACATACTTCCAGTTTTTGCATGTTTGACTAGGACATTGGCGTAAGTGTCAAAAAGGTGTGAGTAGAGAAATAAAATAGGTCCATTTGTGAATATGGAAGTGAACTTTTATATCATATTGTAGGAACAAGCTGGAGAAATTTCGTTTATGTGAGTCATTTCTGGATGAAGCTATAAACTCTTTTTTAGCCAAAAGCTGTCATGGTTTCTTATAAAATAATAAAGATAATAAAGATATCCATTTTAATTGATTCTTTTCATTGTTTAATAAAATTGCTTTGTTTGATTGCTGAAGAATTTGAATTGGGTTTTCATTACCCACTTCTGAACAATTTACTCTAAGTTTCAGACAGTATTGAGCTAATGAGTTTGAATTTATATTGAAGCTTAACTGTCTTCATGAAGTAAATGGAAAAAAAATCATGACAGTAACTAAGTATTCTTCATTAAAAACTATGTCATAGAGATTTTACAATGAGGCTTTTAATAGAGCTAAAAAGCATTTAAATTGGAGTTTTACCAACTTTGCTGTTTCTAAGCATATTATATGAAAATATGATTTCTTTTCCTTTTTTAAGAAATGAAAACTCATAAGCCGACTGGGACATTACAGAAATTTCCTTTCAAGTTGGTTGTTTGTATATTCAACAGATTCAGCTAATAAGTTAGTATTAATTTAATTGGGTGGCATGGCTAAATTGAAATTATTCATAAATACCTTCTAAGGTGTATCCTATTAAGGTGTTTAAAAATCTACTGAAATCCAAGACATGGCCCCATTATTAAAACGAAAGCTCTCAAATGTACTGTTTTTGCTTTGACACTATATTGCCATAATCATCAGCTTTTGTTTCCTTATATTTAAATAAAAGTGATATATTTATTGATGCACACATAGTTAATATATTGCTTTGACATTATTCACCTTCGTAAAGTGATCTTTTAGGCTCTTTGTGCTGTGTCTAAACAAGTTGGGCATTTAATGATTCCATGTTTAGGATTTGTGGGGGAATTAAGTGAGGAACTTTAACTCTGAATGGTGGCTAGAACATCATTTAATACAGGGTAACTTTACAACTACCAGGGGTCTTCAGTTCCAAGAAGTAATTAATTCTCTAGGTATATAGTGGAGCCCATTTTATCTTAATTTGGTTAGTCAAACCAGATTAGACTCAAAAAGTTGGCTAAATATTGTAGCATTTTTAAAACTGTGGAACCATATAAGAAATAGTTAAACAGGAATGAAAATACAGTTTCGGGGAAATTTCCTTACTTGAGGTTATTTTCCAAGAAATCACTTGGCCAACTCAAAATGTGATATACTGTTTAAAACCTCATTTCAAATTAACCATTAGAAGATTTGGAATAATACTGTATCCAAATGATTTATATGCATTCCCCATAAGTAGCTGTGATGGTTCTTGGGACAAGTAAATACTGTTCTCTTGCCGATCACAGGGATCCCAGGCTTCTGTTACCCGACCCTACATTCCTGGACTTAATAGCCTTCCACTTAGGCAACCTCTCTTACCATCTTAAGTAGAGCCACCTTCTGCCAAATTGTATAATGGCAGTTTTTAGTACTAAAAATGGTAGTTGCCCAGAAAAAAAAATATCAATTATTGTATAGTAAAATGTAGGACATAATACAGGGATACTACATTTAGATAATTAATTGTGATGTTAAAGAAAACCCTCATCTTTTAAATAAGAATTAGACTGATCAGAAGAATAATGCAGCAACAGATTGACCATTTGTTTAAACACATGAAGCATGGTGATGTGATAAAACATGGCACTGAACTGGTTACCTTTAAAGTTAATTTCCTTGAGTGGTGAGTGAGTATTGTTACGTATAAAGGAGACAAATATTTTTTCTTTGGCAATCATTATTAGAACATTTTTTAATGCTTCAATTTTCAATGATTTATATCCTTTACTATTTTTAATCAGATACACCATGTTTCATAGTTTTATTTGAACAGAGCAATGATGATATACATGTATTTTTTATAGGACTGGAACTTCCTTTTATGATGATGCCCCACCCTCTAATTCCTGTCAGCCTACCTCCAGCGTCTGTCACCATGGCAATGAGCCAGATGAACCATCTCAGCACCATTGCAAATATGGCGGCAGCAGCACAAGTTCAGAGTCCCCCTTCCAGAGTTGAGACATCTGTTATAAAGGTAATTGTTTTGGCTTATGCCAAACATCATCTTAAGCCACCGTCTCTCAATCTATTTTTTTATTCCACAAGTAATTCTAAATTCAAAACAAGTGATAGTAAATAAATTGTGAGAAAAATCACTTATAGTACTTAGAACCAGGTAGAGCAAGTGGTGCAGTATTAGACAGCCTAGCCCAATCTTAAGTTCTCTGTTGTATCTATTTTTTTAAGTTTGTTTATTTATTTGAGAGAGAGAGAGAGAGAGAGTGAGAGAGCGAGCGAGCGAGAAGCAGGGGAAGGGCAGAGAGAGGAAGAGAGAGAGAATCCCAAACAGTCTCCATGGGCAGAGCCTATTGTGGGGCTTGATCTTATATCTGTGAGATCACAACCTGAACCAAAACCAAGAGTCAGGAACTTAACAACTAAGCCATCCAGGAGCCCTTGTGTTTTATCTATTAAGAGAGAGATGGATATGGAAAATTAACTGATTTATTTCAAACTGAACATATGTTTAAATGTATGATTGTATGTATGAATGCATGCATGTCAGTGTATGTGTGTATGGTGTTATGAGCTTTAACGTGTGGGAAACAGTGCCTGATTTGTTGCTACAAGACCAGAAGTGTTAAATTTGGGTTCTGCCACTTAATAGTTGTGTCGTCTTGGGCATGTGGCGCAATCTTTCTGATTCCATTCTACCTATTCTATAAAAAATAGTTAATACAATGCAAGTGTAAACACTAAACAAAATAATAAAATTGAATACTTTTTATAAATTAAAAAATACACTATATGTGGAAGATAACACTATTGTCATACAAGGTCACATGTGTGTGTATATACACAATTTTCCCTCTCTCTTCCTTGTGTGGGAGGATATGTATATATCCTTAAATCTGTACATGAATACTTTTAATTTATTTTATAGTGCATACTTAAACAAAATTCCTTTAAATGCATTTTCAGAATATATTATTAATTTTTAAATTAGGTAAAAGATATCTAATGCTCATCCTTCTCTGACGTAATCATTACCTCTTTCTTCTGAATATAATACACTTGAGTGTAAGGGAGCCTCTGGAGCATGCCTTACATAAAAGATCCTTTTAACAATTCTTATTCATTGCCAGTAGGTATGCAAAATGATACAGCCATTTTAGAGACAGTTTTATGGTTTCTCACACAGCTAAACATACTTTTACCATAGGATTATGTATTTTGCCAGATCCTTGGTATTTACCCAAAGATGTAGAAGAGTTACGTCTACACAAAAACTTGCACATGGTTATTTATAGCAGCTTTTTAAAAAAAATTATTGCCCAAATTTGGAAGCAAGTAGGTAAAAGGGGGGGAAAAAAGTGGTACATCCACATGTTATGACTTTGCTAAATTAACATTTATTAAGTGGAACATAGGATGACTGATGGCAAGCCATGGTCCAAAACAGACCATAAGAAAATTGAAATAGAAAACCTTATTACTCACGAGTCCTGGTGGAAGTACCTTGAGGTATATACCTTGAGGACCACATGGGGAGGAAAGACGGAGTGCAGAGAGAACAAGGCAGGACCTGGGACAGATGCCTGCGTTAGGGCCCATGGGTGGAATACTTTGAGGTTCCCAGGCTAGGGCTAGAGTGGGATATTTGAACCAGAAGAGCAGAATTTTGGTAAGCCCCACAGGGGTCCTTTCTAAGAGGAGACCATTAATCACAAGTGTGTGGAGGAAGTCATATTAAGGGTTCACTTGCTTACATGTGCTTGTGATTCTGTGGCTGCTCTCTAGGGCATGTGCTCACATGAGGGGGCTTTTGTAGTTTAAGGCCCCTCCAGGACAGTTGGCCAAATAAAATAGATGCCTAGGCAGCAATACCATGGAGTAGCTTAACTAAACTCTTGACACCATATAATGGAATATTATTCAGAAATAAAAAGAAATGAGTTATCAAGCTATGAAAAGTCATGGAGGAAACTTAAATGTATACTGGTAAGTGAAAGAAGCCAGGCTGAAAAAGCTACACACTGTATGATTCCAAGTGTCTGACCCTTTAGAAAAGGCAAAACTATAGAGATACTAAAAAGATCAGTGGTTGCCAGGGAGTGGGGCAGGAATGAATAGGGAGAACACAAAGAATTTTTAGGGCAGTGAAAACGCTCTGTGTGATACCAAAATGATAGATAATATCTTACCTTTTTTTAAAAAATGCCATGTTACTGTTTATATAGAACATGCAATAATATGCTAATAGCAATTTTTCTTATAACAATGGATCTGTTAACAAAGATGTATACTAGTCCCTCATATCATTTACTGACCTATCCTTACCAGAAAAAATATATGTATCACAGAAGACCTAGCTAGATCCACTTGTTAAAAATCTTTAGCTAAGAAAATGCCAGTGAATGCTACATTGTCATCAGACAGGAACCAAGAAGATAACTTTAAAAAAAAAAATTCCTCTTTATTCTGAGTGACTTTTAGAGGGTTCCTTTGTTGCCAAAGAATTTGTTAATCAAGAGGTCACTGCAGAATTCCTTTTATGATCACTTTTGGTAATAGTTATTACCGAGAATTCAACATTCTCATTGCCTCACTCATTGAAGTGACCTAGAGGGAGATTTGGGCTGAAGAAAAAAGCCTAAGTATTCCTATCATTGTACTCAATAGCTATTTTTAAAAAATGACAAGGTACTATGTATTAGTTATAGGATGTGATTGTTCTCATTTTTTAAATTTAGTAATTATTACTCTAGAGAATCGTCTTCATAATAATTATATAATTTTCACTCTCAAAACTGGGAATTTTTGTAATTCCTCATTTAGGCAAGATATGGAATCACAGTTAAGGGAGAAAAATGGCAGAAGAACAGATTTTAGCAGTTTGAAATCATAACGGGTGACTTAGTTATGAACTGTAGATAATTTAGACATCAGCTGGTAGCTTACATATGTCTGGACCCAGAAGACTCCAATTACATTAGGAAGCTTGATTTATTTTATCTTTTCAATACACATATATTTTAAAAATCGTGTATGGTGTAACCAATGTTAATTAGAATACTTACAAAATGAAACTTCCTTTAACAAATCCTCAGCTGTCAACAGTTAGGTAAGTAGGAGGAAGCAGTTGGGTTTCCTCTGGAAGACATCTTTAGAAAACAGTCTAGATTATTGAAAAGTCAGCAACATTCCTTAGGTTTCTTAAATTAAGGTTAGGAATGGAGAGGAGGGAGGCATGGAGAAAGGAAGGAAATATGCAAAAAGGTAATAAGAGAAGTGATAAAGCTCTGTGTCTTGAACTGTGTGCCAACACTTCCTACAATATAGTGATATTCCATTTTCTAGTCTCTTGGGGCAGTTATTCTCAGAAACTTGGCTATGGATAGGTTAAAGGAAATTCTGGACTTTTGAATGCAGTGTTGATATAAATGCTGATAAGAGCTAAATAAGACACAATGGCTCTAATTAAGAATGATTAGAGAAAATAAAAGGTGATAGTTTTAAAAACTATTATTTATCATTAATAGTACAAGCTGGTAGTTTTAATTGCCTGCATCAAAGTGAAGTTCCATTGGCCACTGTGGAAGTGTTGAAGGGCCCATTTGCCCCTTTCCTTGGAGGCCGGCCACCTATATATTTTCAAACTTGATGCTGACACTTAAAGATCATAGAGAGTGACCATGTTTCAAGGAAAGCATTACATAATTCTAATAATTTTTGGTAAAAATATTTTAGACATGAGAGAAATCGAGAGCATGGCCTCAGAGGATAAGGGTTAGGAATAGGTTCTTTATAGAATTCCAAATATTAGGGAAAACAAGTTAATAAATCAACCTGTCTAAATTTATATATAGAAGACTTTATAGCACAAGCAGTGTTTAGTAAACTCCCATGATATATATTAGTTAAACTTAATTTGGAGAAAGTTTGATTTTCCCCAAAGAAAACGTTTGACTCCTATGTCACATTAAATAGTATGGGACCCAAGTGGGCAATTAGGATAGTGCTTGCAACTTTGTTTGCCTGAAAAGATTCTAATTATGAAGGCCGATTAAAATGAAATGTTAAATACCAAAGAAGATTTCCCCCATCTGAAGGAATGATAAAACAAGAGAAATAGCCTTTGAAGGAAAAATAGAAGGTTGAAGTGTTTTCCATGTGCTGGAGTTGTACCATTTACATTTTTTGAGAGTAATGACAAGAATTAAAATGAAAACAACCGACATGAGAATGGTAATAAGAATTTATAGGACAGAAGGGAAGTGAAAACAATGTCTCAGGGTTACAAACTTTTGAAACATTCTGTCATTACCTGTCTCCAGGAGGTAAAGAAGCTCCAATGACTTTCTCATACACCTGTTTATGAGAATGTGCACACCAGTACAAGCAGTACATGCAGTACATGAGAATGTGCACACCAGTACATGCAGTGGAACAGGTCTGAAAGCTGTTGTCCGCGGGTCAAATTCACCCTGCTTCCAGTTCTCGCATAGACTGTGAATTAGGAATGGTTTTACACTATGGGGCGCCTGGGTGGCTCAGTCGGTTGAGCATCCAACTTTGGCTCAGGTCATGATCTTACAGTTCGTGGGTTTGAGCCCTGCGTTGGGCTCTGTGCTGACAGCCAGCTCAGAGCCTGGAGCCTGTTTCAGATTCTGTATCTCCTTCTCTCTCTGACCCTTCCCTGCTCACTATGTCTCTCTCTCTCTCAGAAATAAGTAAGACATTAAAAAAATTAAAAAAAAAAAAAGAATGGTTTTACACCTTTAAGTGGGCGAGAAAAAATATCATAGGAAGACCATCATTCACGACACATAAAAATTATATGAAATTCAAATTTTAGTGTCTGTGAATGAAATGGTTTTGGCACTTAGCTGCACTCTTTACATATAACATCTATGGCTCCTTTCACATACAAAGCAGGGTTGAACAAAGTATTGACTAGCTGGCTCTTCACAGAAAAAGAAAAAAAAAACAAAAGCAAAAAACAATTGCTGGTACCTGCATTAGAACCATGATGAACTCAATCCCGTGTGAATCTTAGGCAGTGGATAGTTGAGGCAGCTCAAACTAAACTCTCAAACGTGATGGGGACATTGGCATTGAAAAATAAAAGAAATTAAAGGGAATGAGGAAAAGAAAATTACAGAGATGAAGACAGTACCACCATATCATTGTTATTTGCTTTAAAAGCAAGCCTTCATGATGGAATCTGCCAAAGTGTTAAATTTAGACTTTCTCTGGCTGATTGGTTTGGACTATGGGAAATAATTTAGTAAGATAACTTTGAAGAGGAAAATGGGCATATGCTGTTTAGACAATAATTCTAATTTGAATCCCTAATAGCCATTGCCTGTAAGTATATATTAAATTATTAGAGGCTCTGTATTAGTCTATTATGTATCATTGAGAATCATATATTTTTACTGTATAATGTTCTATGAATATTATGAATGAAAGAGACATAGACTTGAGATGTCAGATGTTATATAATCCAGCTTTCCCATGATGGCAAAATAATTTTTTCATCCTCCCTACCAATTTTTATGTGTCTAAGCTTTTGTGGAAAACCTATTCTATTTTCAGCAAATTCAAGAATGAGGAGGGTCTTCATTAGCTTCTACCTCAAGTTTATTATGTTCTCCTGGAAGAAAAAAGGTCTACAAATTCTGTGTTCTGGCCATTTAAATATATAAATCCTCTGCTGTAGTACCTATAGTGTGTCTTTCCTCCAGACAAAATATTCTAATTTCTTTTGACCATTTCTCATCAAGCTTCTTGGTGGACCATTTTTTAAAAATCACCCCCCTTTACCCCAATCCCTCCCATACAATATTCTAGAAGTGAACTGGGTAGTGAAGAGACACTGGAACTAACAGAAACCTCAATATGGACAATAGTTTATAAATGTAGTCAGAATTCAGAAAACTGTTTTGCTAGTTGAATGTGTGATTCAGTACAGTCATTTGTTTCATGCCGTTTCAACATGAAATTGTACTAAGCCAATTCTTTGATTTTTTTTTTTTTTTTACTTTTACTAGGGATTTGCATTTATCCATATTAAGTGTATTTCCCAGTCCACTGATTTAGGCTCTTTAGACACTTCACTTTTTAAATTTAAGCATAGTTGAAACACAATGTTATATTAGTTTCAGTACAACATGGTGATTCAACTTCTCTATACATTATGCTATAATCACCACAAGTGTAGCTACCATCTGTCACCATACAGCCCTATTACAATATCATTGACTGTATTCCCTGTGCTGCGCCTTTTATTTCTGTGAGTTATTCATTTCATAACTGGAAGCCTATTATTTAGATACTTTTGATTATTAACATTCTAAACTATCATACTAGCTATTTATACAATCCTTGTATCATTTCCAAATTGTAAAAGGATGTATTACTTGAATTACTTTAAATCACTGAGGAAAATAAACAGTATAAATCAAGAGATCAATTCCTCTTGTCATTAGAGAATTCCTAATAGGCTGAAATGTTCTACTAATTGATTCTCTTTAGGTATCATTCATCAAGTAACCCCAAATCTCCCTGAATTAATCAATATTTTTCTCACATTTTATTTAATAAATTCACAATGATATCATAAGGACTTAGAAAAAATGGTTCTTGTTGAAAAAATTTGAGAAAAAAAAAGAAAAGCAGTATATTTTAGTGGTTTAAAACAGATTATGGTGGAAGAGTTCTTGGGTTTATATTCCATTTCTAGTACCTATTAGTCATGTGACCTCAGACAAATTACTTAATATCTCTGTCTTTGTTTCCTTTTCTGTGCAATGGGGTTAATGACCTTCCCACTTACCCAGGTTGCCACACTGATTACATTCGTGTTTATAACATCTTTTGAAGTTTTTGTACGCTGACATTATCTTCTCCCATTATTTTCTCCCCAAATATTCACAATCATCTATTTAAAAGTAACTTCTAGAATCTTAAAAGACATTTGTGTCAAGCTTTTGAAATAGGATCACAATTGTATAGTGAAACTGTCTCTTTTTCTTGTACAGGCTTCTTCACCTAACAAAAGTGTTGCATTTTGCTTTTAGGGAATTCTGTAGTACATTTGTATACAAAGCTGATTTTTAAATGTATTTTTTCAGATTTTGTTTTTTTCAGGCGTACTATACAATTGCTTTTGAGAAATTTGGCAACATTCAAATTACTCTACATTCTTGAATAAACATCTTTCTCTCATGCCACATTACAGAGGTTTTTGAGGACAGGGAATATACTTTAAATTTGTTAGTTTTCTCCACTGACCTCTTGACTCCTCTTGACTGTGTGTGTGTGTGTGTGTGTGTGTGTGTGTGTGTGAGAGAGAGAGAGAGACAATCAGACAGACAGACAGAAGCAGAGACACTTTATGACATTCTCATTTAAAAAATTAAGCATTGAAAAAATCAAATACAATGTATAAAATTTTTATTCCCTAATACTTTCCTTCAAAGCAGGTCCTTAAAGTACTATATTAGTAAATAGGACTTTATGTGCATGAAGTTTAAAATGTTAAATATTATGAAATCTAGAGCCAGAATGACCTGATTCTCAAAGTACATGAAAATCCTAAAGCAATATCATGTACCTCATGCTTGTTTTTAGGTACAGAACAGCTTATTTTGGGGCAATCAAAAATAACACTAGATGTGTGTGTTACTTTTAGACATTTTTTTCACACACAAAAACCAATTTCATACAACTTTTACTTGGACTTAGAGAAGTAGTTAAACATGTTCTCTTAATGTTTATTTGGGTATTGATATTAAATATGAAGAAGATGCTCAAAAAAAGAGTATTAAAACACAACCACAACTAGGTGTACCCGACATCAATGTACTTAAACAAATCACATATGTTTAAATCCCTAAGCTTGTAATCATGCTAAAAAATAAATTTATGGTTAAACTTTGAATTCTAGAGAATGGATTCTTTTAAAGAACAAAAGCAAAGGATAAAGGGGTGGGATCAAGAATTTTCCTGACTTTTCCATACAGACTAGACTGTTCCTCAGGACAATCATTAATTCATTAGGGGAACTTTTCTGTCCAAATAAATCTTCTGGCCAAAAAATGAATAAGGAATGGTATATTTAGAATGTCACCAAATTGCCAGTCCTAATGAAGTGGAGTCTAGACCATGATCATGTGTGTGTGTGTGTTGGGGGGGCATCATAAAATGCAGCCAAGCAGACATTATGTGTTTCTGATGGAGACATGTGACACCATCTATGAAGTAGTCTCACCTCAAACTCAATTTAAATCAAACTGCCAGATTCAACTATGTAGGACATTTAGGGGACTGAGGAACATAGAGATGAATTATACCCGTAAAGAACTGCAAAGGACCAGTTCAGTGTGGTGGTAGCCTCTAACAACATATACAGTGCCTTACCTAGAAAGAATTGGGTCTAAGCGTCATGCACAGAGAGAATTATGCCAGTTAATGAATGGCAGTGATGGCCGAGTCAGAAACTTACCTTTTTCTCTTCGCTCACCTCCCTCTGCTCCCCTTCCTTGAGTGCGTGAAAGGAGGAAGTCCTATCTTTTCATTAAGACGATAGTATTTATTATGACAACAGGATGGGTTATAATCTCTGAGCCAAGACTGTATATTGTTGTTTGAAGTAATTGTAGGACTTAATATATTTAAAAATAGTAATCTGAAATTATGAGGATACCTGAATTTTCATGCAGATGCAGGGAAAATATATAGTCCCCCACTACCACTGAATAAATATGAAGAGACGGTAGAATAAAACTAAGTTGTTTATGACTATACTCATGGGTCCTACCAGTTTTACATTTAGCAACATTGAGTATTTCTTGTGTATTCTCACGAAAACAAACAAAAAGAGCTATGTAAATATCCCTTGAAACCTCAATTTAGAACTTTGAGTCACGGAACTTTCATGTTGTCTGCAAGGATATTAGCATTGTTTACTGTGTCTTCCAGAAGTACTTTAAAATATTTTCCAGCATCCAGAATCCCATGTCTACTATTTATTTTCTCTGATAATTTTTTCAGAACATGGAAATTTAGATGTCACACTTAATCAGTGTACATACATGGTTCTGCGCTAACATTTACCGGTTTATGATACATGCTTTATGAGGGAGAGGGTTTTCATCAGTTTTGCTTCCTTATATATACAACCAGAGCCTAGGACACTGGCTTGTTCAGTAAATATTCTTTGAATAATGAATGAATGAATAGGTCTGAGTTGTCTTAAAGCTCAGGAGTTCGGGTTATATAAAGTGCCTATCAACTTCAATTTTGTAAGTTAAAAGTTACATCATGATAGCATTTAATGTTAGAAATATCTTCTCTCTAGTTTTATAACATTTTCATTGTCGGAATCTCTAACTGATAAACATATAAAAATACAGATAATTAAAAAGAGAACAACATGAAGCTAAATGAAATAATCCTTTAGAGAAATGAACTGTGATTGAGTTCTGATTATTTAGACCTACACTAAGAAAATATTTTCAGCTGATAAAATATAATGCATCTTGTGATGGACAGAGGCAGCTGTGACAATAAAATTTTTAAATGTTCAACTGCACCATGTGTAATACTGAGCATTTTATACTTTTTATTTTAGAATTTTGGAATACTTTGTTTTGAATTCCACCTTTGATTCTGAATTATCTTGGAGACTAATACTTCTTGTTCTACCCAGAGGCAATAAATGCAGCTTTTTCTTTATTGTTATTCTGCTACCATTTGTTTATTAGTATGACCTTTTTTTTGTGTATGAGAGGGTATTCCTCTTAAATTTTCATTTATTATTGTGGCTGGTTTTATAAAGATGGAACATTGCAAAGGATTGTGTTTTATTGATTGGTGGAGTTATGATGTAGGACTATAAAGCAGTGTGTTGAAGTATTAAATTAAATATTCTTCCTCTTTGTCCTACTTCAGGCCCATCTTGGAGGTTAAAGGGTATTACACAAATGAAATGATAAATCCAGTTTACATAGTTTCCCTATAGACATTGAACTGCTTCTTTCTTATTATGTCTGAATAAAACTCATTATCTATTTTGTTTCAGTAATAATTATGAGATTCTCTCCTAAGCAATTCTTTACTGTCTCCATTATTCTCCATCTTATAGCATACTCTGGAAAGGCAAGCATATAAATATGATAAAAGAATTAAGCTGTTGAAATAAATTAATTTATTGTGCAACAATGTATTCAAATCTTACTTGCTCAGTGGATTTTACTTTAATGAAATTCTTCAAAGAACAATACATCATGTTCCAAAGATTGAAATTATACATTAAGTGAAATGACTGAATATGTTGTGTCTCAATTTACAGAAAGTTTCAATTGAATACTTAGCTTTTAAATAATAAAAATTTGCATAAATTAAAATATTTTCTTTAAATCAAAGTATTAGGTATTGTCTTTGTATCCTTTGTTCTTAGACAAACAATTATAATTAAAGTAAAAATAAGCTAAAGCTAAATGAAATACAACTTCACCTACATTTTCTAAGCCTCCAATTATGCTTTTAAGATGTATTTTACATTAGATTAAAATCCAGTTTATTTTTTACCTGGTTTAGTATATGATGTTTAGAGTATTTTGAATATATAAAGAATAAGTGAATAATGCATTAATGAAAGGAATCATCAAGGAAAGCTTTGACAGTTAAATATATTGGCTAATGAAATATTTTTTATACTTCTGTGGAAAATAAAAGAAATAATCATTTTAAAGGCATAATCATTGTTGCCAAAATTTTATGCATTAAATATTTAAGTGTTTTATGAGCTAAATATCTCAGGAAAAAATCAGTTTCTCATGCTTTCCATTAGCATCAGTAAGAAACCTATTATGACAGGAAACTCAGACTTACAAAATGACTTTAGAGGAATTGATTTATTTCAAGATTACACTTTATCTGCATGCATCCAAACATGTGCCACTGCATATATGATCACTTACATAATTAGGATAAGAAATATTAGAATGTATTGATGAATTAACATTGCCAAAGTGACTTTTTGAAGAAAATAGAATGGTTAATTTAGAAAATTTTAGTTATGTCAATTAAAAATATAGAATGTTCCAGGAGTGCCTGTGTGGCTTAGTCGATTAAGCATCTGACTCTTAATTTCAGCTTAGGTCACGATCTCATGGTTCATGAGTTCGAGCCCTGCATCAGCCTCTGCCCTGGCAGTGTGGAGCCTGCTTGTGATTCTGTCTCCTTCTCTCTCTGCCCCTCCCCCATTTGCTCTCTGTCTCTCTCTTTCAAAATAAATAAACATTAACACACACACACACACACACACACATATGTAGAATGTTCTTTTTCTAATACATACCATGTACTTTTGTGTGTGAGAGCCAGATGTATGAGGAATTGACCTTTAAAGTTTAGACAAACTTGTGTTCTTAGAAATCAATTAGACTCCTTTTAGTGTATCTCTGGTCATTTATGCAGTTAGCTGTAGCATAACGTATTAATACATTTATACAGACCATAAAAGAATTCTATACAATATTATACATAAAGGATTAAGAATGCTTTTTCCAAGATATATCTGAACAGATACTTGAAAGATACATTAAGCACAGTATTGTTTCAAGCAGTTAAGTACATGACCTTATTGATATTTTGGGGGGAGGAAGAGGGGGTAACAAATTGTGGGATGTTTGTGCAGTTGAATATATTTACACAAGAAAAGAGCAAATTAATGACACATGAGATATCAGGGATGAATCTCAAAAAAACATTTTGTTGTGAAGAAGCCAGATGCAAAGAATTTACTATATGATTTCATTTTTATTAAATTCTACCACCAGCAAATCTACTCTATGGTGATAGAATTCAGAAAGTGGTTGTTTATGGAAATTGGGAGGAATTGACTGGAAAAGGGCATGAGAAATTTTTCTGGGGTTATGGGAATGTTCTAGATCTTGACCAAACTCATCAAACTGAATACATAATAAATGTATAGTTTGCTTCATAGTTTAGAGGAGTGAATATTAGAAAGAAGAGGATTTATAGTACCAGCTGATTTTTGAATTATAATTAGAAGATAGGAAGTAACTTTCAACAATCAGATGTGAATTCTCTATTCTCTTTTTAAAAAATTTTTAACACTTATTTATTTTTGAGAGACAGAGAGACACAGAGCATAAGCAGGGAATGGGGAGAGAGAGAGAGAGGGAGACACGATCTGAAGCAGGCTCCAGGCTCTGAGCTGTCAGCACAGAGCCCGACACGGGGCTTGAACCCACAGACCGAGAGATCATGACCTGAGCTGAAGTTGGGTGCTTAACCAACTGAGCCACTCAGGCATCTCCTCTGTTCTTTTAAATCATGTATCTTTTTTGTTTTTTAGAGACTTAGGGTATTTGTTTGATGTGTGAACTAAAGAACACAAATCTTTTAGAAGTATACCTTTGATTTAGTTTGGAAAAATAACTGATAATATGTTCATTTTTATGTTATTTGATACATAGATTTCAAAATATTTTAAATTCTCTTTTTAATATTTTATTATTATTTATATTTGAGAGAGAGAAAGAAACAGAATGAGAACGGGAAGGGTCAGAGAGAGAAGGAGACACATAATCCAAAGCAGGCTCTAGGCTCTGAGCTGTCAGCACAGAGCCTGATGCAGGACTCCGACTTACAAGCTGTAAGATCATGACCAGAGCCGAAGTTAGACGCTTAACCGACTGCGACACCCAAGAGCCCCAACTTCAAAATATTTTAATCTCCAAATTGCACAGTTGTATACCATCTTATATTAGTATCCTTTAGTGTAACAAATGTATGATGTGTAATAAACTTCCCTGAACAAGCTAATTGTACATTTTAATATTGAGGGAATATGTCTTCCTCTTTCCTTTCCTCTGCCCCACTTCTCTCTCTGATTCATTTGTTTATTTTCTGTCTTTGGAAGCAACCCCACATGACTTGGGTAGGAAAATATATTGTGTGACGTTTATATTTACCTACATACCAGTCAGTTTTGCTGTTTGTAGAAAACAGAGCACTTGACCTCCAATCAATTAAGGTAAAGGGCTAGTGTTATATAATATAATATTGATAGTACATCTTTCCTGTGGGAGGTTTTAATTGTCCTTTACAGAAACCAAGCCACACAGTTTAGATTAGTCCAAAAGCTCCCAAAGATCAAAATGTTATCTTTGCAACAAGATTCTAATATGTGTTGCGACTCTTGAAAGATTTTAGTTGTTTATTTTGTTTTGTTTCATTTTCTCCTTTGTTTTGGTTACAGTATTGACAGATCTCACAAATATTTGGTTATGAAGTTTCTCATGGGACTATTTTATTCCATGGAATATATGTAATGGGAAACTGGTTTAGTCATGAATTTTGGAAGAGGGCTTGGTCACTTTTTCTGGTTATTTCCATTTTCTCTGTCATGCTTTTTCAAAAACTAAGCCTTCACATATCTGTGGATGATATTTATCAACAATGTTCAGGATTGAAAAATTAAACAGGTTGGAGACTAGCGGTGCTCACTTTTAAATGCACATTACATTCACCTGGAGTCTGAAAAATATACCAATGTCTGGGCTCTACTTCTGACTCACAGTATACCACTGCTGTAACAAAGAGCCATAAACTGGGTGGTTTAAAACAACAGAAATGTATACTCTCACATTTCCAGAAGTCTGAAATCGAGATGTCAGCAATGCCATGCTCCCTCTGAGATCTAGGTAGAATTCTTCCTTGCCTCTCTGTAGCTTCTGGTGGTTGCTGGAAATCCTCGGCATTCTTAGTAACTCCAGTCCTGTCTCTGTAGTCATATGACATTTTCTCTCATTTCTTCACAATGTCTTCCTCTAAAGACAGCAGTCACGTTGCACTAAAAGCCCACCCTACTCCAGGATGACCTCATTTTAACTAATTACAGCTGCAAAAAACTTCTTTGCAAATGAAGTCACACTCATAGGTACTGGGGATCAGGACTGCATTCTTTCTGGGGACTTAATTCAACCCCTAATTCTCAATAAGCCAGAATCTCCGGGAGCAAAGCCCAGACATAGGCATGTTTAAGAACATCCAGGTGATTCTAATGCAAAGCAGGAATGGGAACCATTCTGATGGGGCCTAAGCAAACTAATGGGGCCTCGGAGACCAAAGATACACATCACCCTCATCCTCACGGGTCAGTTATAAGTTAGTTATATTTTAGAACATTTTTTCTTTAAAATTTTTTAGAGGCTGCTCTTTTAGTATTTGAATATTTGCACCTGAATAAGGATTTATTTTTTTTGTTACATAGGTAGTTTGCTCCTAGCTGTTCAAATATTTATTAATTATAGAGAAGACCGTTCTTCAAGGCCTAAATGTCTTGATATCTGAAGGTATAAATATCTTATTGCCCAAGGAATAAAATGTTAATAAGTGGGTATCTATTTAATGTATAACTCCATAACAGTTTACTGGAGACAGTTATATGATATATTTGCGCATCAGTCTAATGGGGAAGGCTCAGAGCGTGGCAGGGGAGATATGGAATGGAACATATATGTTAACAGAATAGTATCAGGAAACAAAATACCAAGTTTTCCTGGGCTACAACTCATGTAGTATTTCATGAATTTCCTCTAATACATATATGTGTTTGAATTGGAGCTAGGAGAAGGAAGTAGCCTGAAATTATTAGAATCAAACAAAATTATTCCAATGTTAAATAATAATCGATTTCTATGATGCCCCAAAATGTGACCAACCAAGTGTGTCCAGAGCAGTGTCATGATGAAATAGCTGTTAATAACTCCTCTGGTATTATTATTATGGTCTGTCACATTGATAATTTGTATGCTAAATGATCCTTAGACACTTGCTGAAGCAATAGAATATAGAGATTTCTTTAAATTGATAATTGTCTAGAATTGAAACCTGCTTTGTTCTGTTATTTTGTTGTTGTCTAATAGACTGTAAAATGGTTGTCTTTTGGGGCACCAGCGTGGCTCCATCTTTTAAGCATCAGACTCTTGATTTTGGCTCAGGTTGTGATCTGGGGGGTCATAGGATGGAACCCCATGTTGGGCTCCACGCTGATAGTGTGAAGCCTGCTTGGGATTATCTCTTTCCGTCTCTCCCTGTCCTCTCCCTGTGTCTCTCTCTTTCTTTCTCTCTCTCTCTCTCTCTCTGTCTCTCTCTCTCTCTCTCTCGATAAATAAATAAGTTTAAAAGTTAAAAATAAAAGGATTGTCTTCTCTGACATTTTTTAAATCCAAAGAGAGGATTGACATCTCATCTGCTTCCCTGTAGAACCAGTCTGATAACTAGTCTTTCCCTACTTTGGTTTTGTTCAAATAAAATGTTAAGATGTCTGAAAGATGAATATATTTCCTTTACGTTTCTATAGTACTGCATTAATGAAAATCAACATTCCCTAAGTCAAGTCCCCATGTATTTACCTCTTCTCTCCCCAATTCCTTCCCGTGGTGCCCTAGGAGCGCGTCCCAGACAGCCCTTCACCCGCCCCCTCCCTGGAGGAGGGCCGGAGGCCTGGCAGCCACCCATCATCACACCGCAGCAGCAGCGTGTCCAGCTCCCCGGCACGGACTGAGAGCTCTTCGGACAGAATCCGTAGGTCTCATACTTTTACTTGTCACCATTTTAAACTTTATTAGGTGCAGCTGGCTTTTCTAATCAAAATGCCCTCATTCCAAATAGATCTCAGATGTATCATGTTCTGAAGCTCTGTAGCAATAGCCATCTCTCAAAATTATGTTTCCCAGTTTGCAATATCATGAGGTATGGTACTACATTAACAGGTTCTGATATAAACTCCCTCTCCTTGATGCCACACATAAAGATTTGAGCTATGAAACAGAGAAAGTAACCTTCCAGATTAGTTTCTGAAGTAAACACCTCCAGCTCACAGTTATCTAGTGGCTAGGTATAAAGCGTAGGGATTATTCAACTTTGTTCCTCTGTCCCATCCCCTGCCTAAGGTCTTGAAATTTGTCAGTTTTCAAAATTCACCCTTGTGTTGAGAAACATATTGACAAAGAGAAGTAAAAGAAGGAACAATCAAAACAATTGTCTTAAAATTTTTTCTTAGGCATTCTTATGATCAGTGGATGGAAGAATTTTAAATTGTTAAATGTTAACATTGAATTAGTAAGTCAAAAATGCATATTATTGTCAAATGTTATTGTTGTTAAATTCTAAAGAGCAGGGGCTCTATTTTATTTTATGATAGTATTTTTAGATATTTAACCAAGAATATCAAGTGTCAAGTTAAAAATACCATTCAATTAACTGGCTATTTTGTACCTGTATTTCGTGTTAAAAATTTAATACGTTTTTCCAATAAAATGAATGTATTAACAGTGACTGTGTTGGTTGACAAAATCAATATCCATTGTATCCTTTTCAGGATTTAGTTTATTTTAAGAAATCATGTTTGTAGTATGACCTGTATCTAATCACACATAACTTGCTTTTTTTAAATTTTAATGTTTATTTTTGAGAGAAACAGAGTGTTAGTGGAGGAGGGACAGAGAGACACAGAATCTGAAGCAGGCTCCAGGCTCTGAGCTGTCAGCACAGATCCCGATGCAGGGCTCGAACCCACAAACCGCGAGATCATGACCACAGCTGAAGTCGGAAGCTCAACCGACTGACTAACCCACCCAGGCGTCCCTAATTACACATAACTTCCTGAAGTTATTTGGTTGTTGAGAATATTTTTATAATTGGAAAACCATTTGCTACAAAGTGTCTTTATAAATCATAAAGGAATGTTTGCGTAAAGCAGAAGTCCTTAATGAATATTACTGAGATAGATAACAAAAACTAGGTTAAATTGTATATAATACAATTACTTAAAAAGTAGTTAATTATTGATAATTCTGTAGTTCAACATAATTCTAAATATGAACACTTGATTTTGCCTGTCTAAAACATAGTTCCCTAACTTTGTAAGAGTTTATAATAATTGTGTATTAATAAAAGTGAATATATCATTTGATAACCATTCCAAAGCACTGACATTTCCTGGCGCAGACAAACTCTGGTTCCCAAAGTTTGGTTTGATCCAAACCATTTTTCATATAAAATATTTTCTGTATGCTTATCTGTGGTGCCGACATTAGAATCAGAAATTTTATGATGCATATGCCTTTCATTTTTAATGCTTTTATATGTCATCATTGAAAAGGCACTGTCCTAGAGAAAGCAAAATATATTTTCATGACACTTAAATGGAAATTATGGGCAGATAGGGAACAGCTTGAAAGAATTTTGTTATACATTCATGTTTTAAATTAATCATTGTATTCTTTTATATTCTTGATAGAACAAAGGAGAAAGTTTTGCATGCTTGGACTACCATGATTGTCCAAGTGGAAATTCATACACATGCACACAAATGCTTGCACATATACACACGCGCAGACACATATATCCAAATACATGTTCGTATATATGCATATTTTAATGTGTTTTTTTAATCAGATTAACATAGGCATTTCAAAAATAATACAAAAAATTATTTTACATTCATCACCCAGATTCACCCAATCATCGGTGTCTTTGAGAGAGATACCTTGATAAAGACATAATGGCACTTTAATGTTCCTATCATGGACATCTCGATTCTTTACCGCACATACATCATTGTTTATTTTCTAGAAACAAGGAATTTCTCTTACAATGTCACAGAACAATGATCAAAATCAGGAAATTAAGATTATTATAGTGTCATTCTTTAAACTGTAAATCTTTTTCAAATTTCAAAAACTTTTCCACTATTATTGATTTTTATTTTTTCCTCACTTTATTTTTAATAGCAAGAGATTTTCTTTACTGGTCCAAAAGCCAGTCCAGGATCACATGTTGCAATTACTTGTCATATTCCTCTAGTGTCTTTCAATCTGGAGCAGTTCTTAGTCTTTTTTGTCTTTCAGTATAGTGACATTTTTTAAAGAATATAGGCCATTTATTTGTAGAACTTCCTCCAAATTGGATGTTTTGTTTTCTCATTATTAGACTTTAAGTTATGAATTTTTGTCAAGGATCACAGAAGCATGATAGCATACCCTTGGTGTATCATTCCAGGGAATATATGTTTTTTCCCTTGCCATAACTATCTCTTTGTAAAGGTGGTAAAAACTAGATTTCTCTACTCTAAAGTTACTCTCTTTTAAAAATCTCTGTAAATAATAAGTAATGATAAATCTTGTGAGGAAATATATTAAGACTACATGAATTTTATATTTTTCATTGGACTTTCACTCCACTGCTTTTAAAATCATCTGCTGGAGATTCTTCCTTCACACAGTTATTGCTATGGCGATTTCCAAATGATAATTTCTAATATAGCTCTGTGATATTTCCGACTTCGGCTGCGGTCATGATCTCAAGGTTCATGGGTTTGAGCCTTGCATCAGGCTCTGTGCTGACAGCTAGCTCACAGCCTGGAGCCTGCTTCAGATTCTGTGTCTCCCTCTCTCTCTCTGACCCTCCCCTGCTCATGCTGTCTCTCTTTCTCTCTCAGAAATAAATAAAACATTAAAATAATAATAATAATCTCTTTTTTCAGAGAAGGTAAGTGTTTATGGAATAATTATTCATTCAACTAAGATTTTAATGGGCAATTTATTAAGAAATTTATTGACTGGTATTGAAAATCATAAGGGTATTTTGTCATCTACTTTATTATTTCCATAGTTACAGGTTACTGTCAATAGTTCAAGAAAGCAATTATGATTTTTATTTATTCAATAATTTAATATATATTAATTGGGCACTTGCATATTCAAGTTTGAGTTCAAATCCAAATTTTAAAGAAGTACTTTGATATCTATGAAGCCTTGTGTTTTATTGACTAGAATAGAATATGAATATTGAGGGGCGCCTGGGTGGCTTAGTCGGTTAGGCGTCCGACTTTCGCTTAGGTCATGATCTCGCGGTTCGTGGGTTCGTGCCCCGCGTCGGGCTCGGTGCTGACTGCCAGCTCGGAGCGTGGAGCCTATTTCAGAGTCTGGATCTCCCTCTCTCCCCGACCCTCCCCTGCTCACGCTGTTTCTCTCTCTCTCTCTCCTAGAAATAAATAAAAAAAATATGAATATTGAAACAGTTATTAACTGTTGAAAGCTAACAACTTTTAGTGGTTATAGTGGTATAGCTATTCAAAAGTATTCAAAACATTTTAAAAAATTATATTCTTTGTAAAATAAAAGATAAAATGTTTTTATTTACAAATTTTTCCTGTTTATTCTTTTTATAATTTTTTTAAATGTTTATTTATTTTTGAGAGAGAGACAGTACGAGTGAGGGAAGGGCAGAGACCCAGGTGCCCCTGCTTATTCTTAAGAATTATCATGGTTATCAATTCTTGGTGTCCTTAGAGATAGATTATAATACCAAGTTAGACCATCATATTTTATTTACTTTTGAGTCCAAATGAGTTTAATTAATTTGTTTGAACATTGTGTGTTATGGTGTTTTGTCTTTGTTCTTTTGTTTCGGGCTTGACAGCTGTCCATCAGAATGGGCTGTCCATGAACCAGATGCTGATGGGTTTGTCACCAAACGTCCTCCCTGGGCCCAAAGAGGGAGATTTGGCTGGTCATGATATGGGACATGAATCGAAAAGGATGCATATTGAAAAAGGTAATATATGATTATGTGGCCTTGTTTTTCCTGTTCAACATGTGGACTAGATTTTAATCACAGAATGAGGTGATTCAATCTTACAAAAGATGGCATATAAACCTTCTTAAAACCTACAATATAGGTAAATATTAAGCCTTTTCAGCAAAAAAAGAAGTATGAATGAAAATCTGCTGCTTTTCCTCATATACAAACGGTAGGTGATCATTTACACCATGTTAAAAAAGTGGACAGTTTATTTTAACTGTTATCACTGAGTTTCCAAAGACCTGCTATATGTCTTTTCACTGTCACTAGGGCCAACTGTCGTTTTTCTTTACCTGATAGAGTTACAACAACATAGAAGGATTGTTATGAATATTTTTGGTTTAAAATATACATGATTATTGGATCAGGCAATGGAAGTGAATCTTACCAACAATGTACTAGTAGCATTTCAAAATTATATGTAACAAAACCCAGATTGTATAAAGCTGAAAGTTCCTTACTTGTTTTTCATTTGTATCACCCTGGTCCATTTGCACAGGCAGATATTGGTATTTTCATGTCCTATTTCATCAAATGCTTTCAAGAAGAAATTTTAACATTATTTTGGCATGCGTGTTAAAAATTTGTACTAGAGATGCAAATTTAGAGTTTTAAATAGTACGTTTTGAATTGTGATTATAAGAGCCCTTCCACATCTTTTTCATCTTAATTTAATATTTTTAAATTTTATTAACATAGACTGGGTACTTTGACTATCTTTTGACATGAATACCAAATAATCAGAGTCATGAAAAGGATTAATTCTTTGGGAAACATAAATACGCCAAAAGCACAATTAGCTGTCAAAAAGGAAAATAAATACAATTGGTATTTAACAGTCAGAAAGAAATGATTAGAGAAAGACCACGTTAAGGCACGGGGACATTTTAGAAAAAGACTAGTCACAAAAAGTAAAAATGCTTATATGAAACATTTTTTTTCCATTCAGCATAAAAACAGTCATGCTGAGCCTTTGGAGAAAAAGAGTACATTATTTCTACAAATTAGATTATCTGCATTATGGAATGTCAATGAGAAAACTATAATCTTTTTTAGGTGCCAATATGTCAGCATCTAGGTGTAATTGAGAGCAGCAGTAAGGCAACTTTTTAATTTTTTATTTTGAAATTTGATATCAAATGCTATTCCTAAGCTAGATAGACTATATGCAATGCATCAGTGAGCTAGATGGTCTGTAAATACTTAATTCTATTTTTTTCACAAATTCTGCTTTTTTTTACAAATTTCTTCAGCAATGAATAAAATGGTTTTTATATTGTACCTTACATATATTTTGACATATGTCTTTTATATTTGATCAAAACCTATTGTAGAAATATAAAAATTAGCATCATGAGAAAATATAAAGCTTCATTGGAGATGTAAATTTTAAAAATATTTAAATATAAGAGTTCATAGTATAGGTTAAGCAGCCATTCTTCATCAGGGTTCTGTGAAAGAAGAAATTCCTACAGAAAATGATTGAGTGACTCATTTCTCAATTTTCCCATTGATACTACATAGCTGATTTCACTTGGAATGCATAAGGAGGAAGTTAATCTATGACACATAATGGATGTCAGGATATTAGGGCTTAATTCTTTTGCAGAACCGAGTGGAGAAGGGCTGGGTGTAAAATGTTAAAGCGCAAAGGTGGTAGTGAGAACACTACTGAAGGCATGATCAGTACCATGATTGCAGTTGTGAGTTCCACTGGAATTTTTGGTAGACAGCTTTGTACAACCTGATGTTTCAAGTTGAGTTTACCTACTATTTCTGTATCTATTACTTTTTTTCATGAGTCATGAGTTCTATCCCTTTGTCTATTTTTAAAAATATTTTTATTTATTTTTGAGAGACAGAGAGAGACAGAGCACAAGTGGGGGTGGGGCAGAGTGCGAGGGAGACACAGAATTCGAAGCAGGCTCCAGGCTCTGAGCTGTCAGCACAGAGTCCGACACAGGGCTATAACTCATGAACCGTGAGATCATGACCTGAGCTGAAGTCAGACGCTTAACCGGCTGAGCCACCCAGGTGCCCCTCTATTTGTCTATTTTAAAAATTATTATTACAATTTTAGCAACATGGAAACTTTCCTGAAATACCATACTAGGTTGATTGAGGGAGTCCAGTTTAGTTTTTCCTGTAAGGCTGCTCCAAAAATCTTCACTACAATATTTGCCTTGTTGTTTGGAAGTTACTGCTCTGTTGGTCTGCTCCAAATACTAGACTGTAAACTCTTTGGAGTCATTTGTATATTATATCTGCTAGGCAATTGATGAATCCTTACTGATCTGGGGTGAATCATTAGGAGATTCTAAGAAATAGTAAAAGAAAGTGAAAATTACTACAAGGATTATACTCTTTAAGCATTAATAGGATGGCAAAAGGTGTAGTTATTTAACTTTTAGAAGGTATATTTATGTGAAATTCTAGAAGATTCAGGAGTCTTCACAAGAATTTTCTATATCACTCATGGAACTTCTTGTTGTATAGAAGTTTTGCTGGCAGAGTAAAAACCTTGACTATATGCCAAAGGTTTTCCAGTGTTTTAACGTGTATTTTATAAAGGAAAATAAATGTTTATTTTAATACTCTTCCTAGGAGTGTAAAACTACAATTGACCTCATGATTTCAAATGTACATATATGATCATAGAAATTGTGATCAATACTATTATAGTAAGTGTTTTATGTTGCTCTTTTGTTTTTACACACTCTCACTTTTATCTAGTTTTCAGCATACTGAATTAATAGTAAATATTCATGGCTTTCTAGATTGATAGAGTCTACTAAATTAAAAATTGTTTTCTTTCATGACTACATTTATCATGTGCCTCATACTAGCCCTGTAACTTTCTTACTACACATATCTGTATTAAAACAAGTGACTTAATTTAGAGACATTTGTAGAGAAATTAATTTTATGTTTGTGTCATTTTAGGCTCAAACTTCTATATATAATTTGTTGCTTACCACTTTAAATCATTCAAAAGATAATTCTTCAGAAAACATTGATTTTAAAAATAGATACCAAAATTAGTTTGTATGCTGAGAATTGCTGTGGTCTAAAGTCTTAATCATCAGTAACATTTAAGTACTTTTAAATCTTCTTAATATTAAAAAGCTATCAATCCCACTCTATTAGAATATTTAAATCACAATTAACTGAAGGCATTTGAATTCAGAAGTACTAACTGCTGAGTACATTCACTCCTTATGTTTAAAAATAAAAACACAAATAGGTTTTTGAAACTTGGAAGTGTGTAAGGTTCATTCAAAATATAAATGTGAAAACCAGGTTAGTATAGTATATAGGAAGTAATAGACATAGTAATGTATCAGTCATCCCAAGTTTAAGGAGAAATCCTTTTGATATTATAAACTTTGACTCAGAGAAGGACTTTGTCAAAGATACCTGCTAACGTAAACTTTGACTCAGATAAGGACTTTGTCAAAGATATTTGCTAAGTAAAGCCAGAGCTCATAGCTTCAAAACCAATGTTAGGTCTTCTAACTTTTACAGATTCCAAGCTCTCTAGAGCTTTCTGGATTTTAAAATCATTGCTGATCTTTTCCCTCAAAATTTTGTGGAATAGGCAGTAATAATTGATATTTGAATTATAGAAGCAGACACGCTGTTTCTTTATGTGGAACCTCTCTATTCCCTGCATATTTGTCCATTGATGCTAATTTACAATGTTACTCTCTCTTACATAACATGTTTCTTGTTTTTTCTCAGATTGTGCTATTTTCAACACATTTTTGAGCATGTTTTAAACCTTCATATTGTCTCGTATGTGCATTTTGTTATGATATTTAATTTTTCAATTAAAAATTAATTTGCATAGATGCAAAAATTAAATATATGATACAGATAAGCTTATAGTATCAGCTTTTTTCTAATTATAGAAAACTTAAGCATGCATAGTTGAACTATTAAATATCTATTTCCATTAACGTATTTCGTCTTGGACTGAGTATGCCAAAATGACATAATCAATTGGTAAATATTTACTGAATACCAGAATAATAAACCAGATAAAATGCAAAACGTTTCTCTCTCCCTATCTCTCTCTCTTTTTTGCTATATATTTTCTTAATCTGTATCCTAACTTTCCCTATACTTGAGTCTTTTCATATGAAAACTTTCTTTCATTGGTGACTCTTGAGGACTTTCATTGGTGACTCATGCCATGTTAGAAGCAAAAATAATTTAAGAAGAAGCAGGAAATACAGGGGATTTGCTTCAGGCCATAAAACATTTCTTTTGTGGCATATTTTGTTTGTTTGGCCATGCTCTAGATTTCCAATGGTTAACATACTTGTATAAAAGGTTTCTTTTGGTATGCTTAATTTAAAGACAAGGCACTAAAAGCAAAAAAGCAGTTAGCAACCTGGCCCTATGGGGATTTCCTCTCGTTAATGTTTTATTCTTAGCCTCCAACCATGTAGATTATTTTCCTACAAAACATCTTTTTTAATGACTGACTATGCTGTTGCTTCTCTTTCAAGTTTGTGGAAATAATTTTTTGAAAGATATTTCCTCTTGCACATTTCTCAATGTTTAAAAAATTCTAATTTTAGCTGAATTAGGATTGAGTCTTCAAAAAGTCGTCTTTTAAATTCTAGATCGATATCATGCAAATTAATTAATAGTAAATATTATTTTGTTTTACACACATATATTACAAACCTTAAACCTGTTAGTATCTCATGTTACTGTATAGAACTCTATAGAGTAAAAGTCCATTTTCCTTAGAAATTTCTTTATTTTGATTATGTCGACACACATATAGGCCTTGAGTATTTTCATTTAAAAATTCCAACAGTGTAACTTTTCTTTCACTTTTCTTCTAAACATAAAATTTCTCTTGACATCCCTCAAAGTCTTTTATAAAATATTCTCCCTAAACCCTTACCATTGTGACTTTACCCTTCAATTTCTAAGCATGTGAATTAAAGGTATTGAGCTTAATAATGATACTTTTATTTCTGTGATTCATAACAGTAGACAACAACAAATTTCTCTGAATTCTAGAGCTCCGTCTAATGCAGACGACAGATTTCACATGCAAAGTCAGAGCTGAGGTGAAATTTGATGTAGGCACTGGTTTATTATTTTATGAGTTATAATTCGAGAAGCAGAATTTGCTATAATACTTCAATGATAACTTAAGAAAATCCTACTATGTATATCCTATGACATAACCTGTAATACTGGGCAACGCTATGAAATATGGGTTTTAACATGTATTCGTTTTCTTCCCCGCGTGCACTTTGCTGACTGTTCTGTCCCACTGAATGTTTAAGTTTCTCAAACATCTTCTGTCCTTTCCCAGATGATGCAGTTTATTTTTTTTACCTGGGATGCATATTCCTCTTATTAATTAGTGCTCAGCCCAAAATTCTTCTGGGCAAAAGCTACATCTTCTCATCATCATTGTATACCTAGCACAGAGTCTGTCATTAGTGGGTACAGTAAATTACTTTTCAGAGTTAAATGAGATAATACACGTCTGGAGTGTTTGAGCTATTTAACTATTCCATGAAATTATTAGTAGTATCGAGGTAGCTAATGGGTATGTGGCTTGATTTGATAGATGAGAAAATATACATATGAATCACTGAATTAGAATATTATCTGTTTACAATTAATAATATCATAGTTATTGTGATTTATGGTTGACCCTAAATAGGAATATTGTGGTCAAAATGTTTTAGAAACTCTTTTGATTTCATATGACAACATGGTAATAAGCACAGGTTTGAGGGGAAAAAAGGAGTAAAATATGTTAATCAGTTATTTTCTAAGTCAATGATTGTGACGGTAATTGCCCGAATAAATTTTTATGATATTAAAATGTTTTAACTTATTCAATACAAGTTTATTGACCCTGAAGTTATTTGATAAGTGTATTGAGGAGAAGCAAATATGCTTGACACATAAAGCATAAGAGATATCGGGTGTTATACATGGATGGGCCACATTAGAAAAGGTCCCAAATCAGATGAAATCCTCTCTGATGGACAAGAATTTCATCTTTGAACCACCCACACATGCCACTTATAAAATAGGCTATTTTAATTCTAACTAAGATAAAATTTACTTTTTCAATAATTTATTATTACATAATAAATTATTAAAAATTTATTTAAATAATTAAATAATTAATTTATATAATAAATTATTAAAGAAATAGAGCCATTTATTGATGAGGAAGACTTCAC